>NC_049214.1:30023788-30253788 GCF_013347855.1 Anguilla anguilla
TGCATGGAGAGAAACACGCCACTGGGGCTAATTTCCTGCTCCGATGCCGCTGCGCTCAGGCGAGCTGCTCTACAGGGTTAGGGATCAGCGAGCAGAGCAGCACTGGGGAGGAGATATCGGCATGGAAACCGCTCCCATGTCCACAGCACTCACCGGTGAGGAGCGGAGCACCGGCAGGGTGCTGCTGACGGACCCTTGTGTGACACGCTAGCGCTGTGCAGCTGCTCTGTCTGTCACAAGTCCTGGAGGCTGACTGGATGGTCTGCTTCATGTTCTTAACAATCGCAGTTCCGTCTGTATGGTGAAATGTTGAGTTTTCTGTCGTTTTCACATTTTCTTTAAAATTGGTTTTCTGTGCCACTTGTTTCTTGGCTCCACCAAAATCCTCTAGGCAGCTGATCTCCTCCTCGTTGACACAAAAATAGAATGACATGGCAAAACATCCATTTAGGAGATTAAACTCTTGTTGATTTAATTTTAAAAAGTGACATTTAACATGCAAGGTATACACAGGAAACATTTAATGTAAACGAAACTATCACACCATTCATTTGTGTTGGCTGTCCATGTCAAAGTATGTCCATGTTCTGGATTTTTTTGAAACGGCAGTGGTACCACACTGCAAATGGCAGTATTCCATACCATTGTACTGTATGTTAGCGCACTTTGATCGCTATATGTTTGAGTATGTGTATATTTGTATAAATATATATGAAATCTGACAGTGAAAATGCTAGCATGCTCAGAAGTACAGGGGCTCTGCCTGTTGAGATGGCAGCTCTGATGGCTAAGCTGGCAGGCCAGCAGAATGCACTCTGGCCTCCGTGGAGACGGTGAGGGTTGTGAACGTGCTCTGTTAGCAGTGTGGACATGTGTGTGAGGAGTGTAGAGGAAGCTCTCCAGGCCCCCGGGCCAAAGCACGGAACACGGCCGCTCACATTTAACCGGGCCTGTACCAGGTCAACCGCAGAGATTGATTACTTCACCCTTGCTTTGCTCAGATTACCCAGGGGGCTTTGCCAGATGAATCTTTTGATAACATCTTTGTGTGTATGTATGTATGTATGTGTGTGTGTGCGCGTGCATGCGTTCATGCGTGTGTAGGGTTCTGGTTATGTAGTGATATGGGATTGTGTGTGTGTGTATTGTATGTGTAGGGTTCTGTAGTGATATGGGATTGTGTGTGTGTATGTAGGATTCTGTTGTGATATAAGATTGTGTGTGTGATTGAAGGGGTGTTAAAACATACATCAAAAAGTATAAAATACAAAATATGAAATAAACTAGTATAAATAATGCTATCTCCAAAAAATGTTATAAAATAAATGTATTCAGTGACAAAGTTCTGCAGTAAATTACTAACTAAGAGAAATATTGCTGATTAGCACTTAGTGTCCCATCAAACAGCACTAGATAACCATTGATAGTCAATAACCCAAGATCAAGTCACAAACATCTCATCTAGCATCTAACTAGCTAGTTAACATGATTTTCATTACATACAGTGAACTCTATAATGGTTGGGATGTATTTTTTTTCTTGATTTGGCTCTGTACTTCCCAATTTTAGATTTGTAATAAAACAATTCACATGTGGGTATAGTGCAGCTCAGCTTTTATGAAAGGCTGTTTTTATACATTTTTCATACATTATACATTTTTCACCACTTAGAAATTACAGCCCTTTTTTATACATAGCCCCCATTAAATGGCCATTTAAATAGAAACTGTTTGATTGAAGGGGGACTAGGAAGTCTTTTGAAAATCCTTCTGAAATATTATACAATATGGAAATGACAGAATACTCAAAATGATTGTAAATACATATTTCATGCAATCATACATGTAACTGAAACACTGCCCATCCCTGTGCATGGAACTGTATAATTTGAATGTTTGCATGTTTAGTTTAGTCTAGTTTATGATGGCAGGCTTTATGTTGCCATCACGAATAGCAGCTTGTGAAGCTGTGTGTCTTTAGCCCAGTAAATGAGTTTAAATCTTTTAGTTCCTCCCTTAATGAAAGCCAGACTCTATGTGTGTGTTTACTGGAGTGCAGTCACATGACCTGTGGGGCGCCAGGTTTCCCGGTGTTGTCTGGTTTCAGAAGCCAGGCTGTTATCACCGATTCTGTTTTTGGTCAGGATCTCTCTCTGCTGGGTATCTCAGACAGTTTTCCTAGATTTCCTAGCTCTCTCTGTCTGTATTTCACTCTCACTCTCTGTCAAACTCAGTTCAAACTCAGAACGTTCTCTCAGTTCTCTCTCTCAACCTTTTCTCTTCTCTCCCCCTCCATCTCTTCTTTCACCACCGGTCTCTCCCTCCCTTCTCTCTCTGTCTCTCTCTCTTTTCCCCCATGCCTCACTGCCTCTCAGTCAGCGATGAGGACTCTGAGATACCACAGTGCCTCCCTGTTCAGTAGCGTGGAAGCGGAGGGAGTTTATCGCTGATCAGCGGATCAGTTCTGTTACCATATATAAAAATACCAAAATCTATTTGACATATATGTTAAAATATATTTAACACATACACACACACCCACCATGGCAAAAGCTTATTCAGCTTACTATTTTTTCAAATTGTTTTAATTCATATAATTCTTTACTTGGATCAGCATTGAACTGTTTTTGTTCTGGTATCAAAAATGTAAGCTTTTAATTTCATATCTCCTCAATTAAGTATTCACAAAGCAGAGCCAAAAATCCCCAGCACAAAATTGACATGTATCTCCTTCACAGCTAACCTCACACTAGTCATTTGTATTAACGCATTGATTTTTCTGGTGTGAAAGTGGGTGAGAACTGGCACTCTATTATTTACAGAGGAATAACTGGATTTCATTGGGGAGGGGTAGGGGGCGGTATGGGCATGCGTGATTGGTGGATCTGTGTGAGGTGCAGTGACTCGCTGGCACTGATGTACAGGCTGTCTCAGGTTTGTAAGAGAAGGCACGGCATGTTCAGACGGTGATGTGCAAATGTTTCGTTTCGTGTGCGATGTTAGCTGTGAGAATAATGCCAGCGTGCTTCAGTGGGAGAGCGATGGAGAAGGTCAGTGAGCTCTGTTGACTGCTGCTGGCGTGGGAGGTGGGGGGCAGAGGTGAGACTGATGGGAGAGGCTGGAGTTTGACCTGCTCTCCCTAATTGGATTGAAGTTTGGCCTTTTGGGGGACCTGTGCTCCCTGTTCTGGCTGCGGTTTGACCCAATGAGAGACTTACGCCCCCCCTTTCTAGGCTGCGGTTTGAGCCAATGAGAGACCTGCTCTCCTGGCCTGGGCTGCGGTTTGACTCAATGAGCAGTGAGTTCAGTCAAATCATGCTGATGTAATAGTCTGTAGCTGCCTGCCTGGTGGAATCTGCCCAGTCCTTCTCCCCCCCCCCCACGCCCCCCACCATCTGCCCATCTGTTCCAGGTGCCACAGAAGGGGCCTGCTCGGGGGAGGGGGGCGGGCAGGGAAAGAAGAATAAATGTTCTCTCTTTCATTTCCCTTTGGTGTATGGTAGCCTAATCCTCTGAGCATGGCAGAAATAGCACTCCACGCTGCGTCTGCTGAGATGACAGCATGTTGCGCTCAGCGGGGTGGGGGGGTGGGGGTGGTGGACGCTGTACCTGTTGTACCGCCTGTCTGTAACCCCCCTCACCCCCCCCCCCCCCCCAAGACTTCCTGTGGAGGGGAAATGGGAACTGTATGGCTTAACACGCTGCACACAGTACTTAACACAGCTGTGTGTTTGAGCAGGTTCGGGGACAGCTGGGGACATTCTGTTCCCTGTATGCTATTACTCTCTTCTCATTCGCTGCTCCTGTCTGAGATCTGTTTCTGCCCTGCAGCTTTGGCAGATAAGATGCGCTCTGCTAATCCGCAGCCTCTCTTAAGGGTTCAATGACAATCAGGTTTGTTTTGTGTTTTGGTTGCATCATCCCGATACATCATATAAGAGGTTTTTGCTCATTTGATAATTTTGTTTGCTTTGATATTATAATTGTATTATGTTAATATAATTGTGTTCTGGTAAGCAGTGCTGGTATCTTCTTTCCCCTCTCTCTCTCTCTCTCTGTCTCTCTCTTTTCTCTGAAGGTTGTTGGGTGGAATACTTCGTTTTCAGAAACCCCTGTGATTGGTGGGCTAGAATGGGCTGTCCGTTGCTGCATTTTTGATGCTCCACAGCAAAACAGACTAATTAGACTATATCAGCAGTGAGCATATCTGCACAAGATTGTATTTTTATTTTTTATGTATATGCTAAATAAAGCCTGTATGTGGAGAGTGAGAGATGGTGTATAGGAGCTCCTTATTGGCTGAAGGCAGCCTGGGTGTGGAGAGTGAGAGGTGCTTATTGGCTGAACGCAGCCTGGATGTGGAGAGTTAGAGATGGAGTTGAGGAGCTCATGTTTTTTGTGTGGACACCCTTTATCCAAGACCTCACAGCTGACGTGTATCACGGTCACACTGTAACCACGGCCCACAAGCGCACTTGTTGCTACAGATGCCATGTGCATAGTTCCAGTCCTCTGGAAATTGTCAGTCTCTTGTGTACCGGACTGAAATAAAATCACAGGAAGTGACATGCTCCTCTCTTCTCTCTCTTCTTTTCTCTCCGCAGTCACAGAAAAGGAGGTGCAGCAGTGGTGAGTTCTTCCTCTTTTTCTTTGTCCCCCGCTCTCTTTCATTCCTTCTCTCTTCCCCTTCTTTTCCCCTGCTGCTCTCTGAACTCCCCCCCTCTATCTCTCTCTCTCTGGTGGATAGAGGGATGTTCAGGCGTCTGTGTTGGGCTGGGGTTCTGGGGTTTGTTAGTGAGGCCATCTCTCCTTTCTTATCTGTGAGAGATGCCTGCTTTTTGTCCTTTCACCTCTGTGTGTCTCTCCCAGCCGTGAAAACTGCTCCATCTCAACATAAACACACTCACACACACACAAACACGCACACACACACAAACACACACAAACACACACACGTGCGCGCACGCACACACACACACAGACACGCACATGCACACACACACACACACACACACACACGCATGCACACGCACACACACACACACACACACACACACACAAACACACACATGTGCGCAAACGCACCGGCACACACACACACACATGCACACACACACACACACACTCACATGCACAATTATTCTTTATTCTCAGGTTTCATTAAAAGTGGTGTTAATTGGACAGGGGGGTTTCTTGTCTGGCCAATCCCCAGCAGTTTTATTCTGAATTGTGGCGTTGCCATGTTCATGTCTCAGCGTGTGTTACCGTGAGGATGGCTCCCTCCTTTGTGCGAGCTCTGCTTTAGCTTTGCATGGCTTTGTTTGCGTGTTCCTTTGTTAACTCTGTGCTAGACGTGTAGGTGGTTGGGTAAATACCAACCTATGTGTGTATGGATTATATTGTGTGTGGGCGGTTAATTGTGTGTGTTTGTGTGTGTGTGTGTTGTATTGAGTTAAAATCTTCCATGCAAATTAATTAACATGCAAACCACCCAAACCAGCTCCTGCCAGACACCTTAAGCTAGCATTCTCATATGCTACCTCCCCCCTCTCTCCCACTATCCCTTTCTTCCCCCTTTCTTTCTTTTCATTCACTACTTTGCTCCCCCCTCTCATTTCTTCCTCTTATTATGCATCAGATCTCTCTTTTGGGTTCTAGTCCAGGTGCTCAGAATTCTGTAGTGGGCACAAAGAGATCACTCCTCCCCTGAGAGGTGGATCTCACGGTTTGGGCAGCCATAAGACGGCCGAAACCACTTTATGCACCGCGTGTCTGGGTAGAGAATGAAAACCATGCATGAGGAGACATGTTCCTCATACCATCCCAAGTCAAGGTGAACCCTATGCTGTATGAGGGTATTATTGGTTAGTCAAGACTTTGTATACAATTACGTACAATAATACTTAAATAGAGCTTGTTTTTAAAACGGAGACATGATTTGATACCTATCACTAATCTAATATCCAAGTGTTCAGAAATGTATCTTTGTGTGATGTAATTATATAATGTACATGCAGTTTAGTTTTTATGTAGAGGAAATTCAAACACAGTCAGTTCCTTAAGATTAGATCAGCAGCAGCCTAGATACAAAAATGCAATATAACATGTTCAAAACAGTCAAAAACTGCCTCAAATAATAATTGTAGTATCTTTTACACAAGTGTCGTGCTATCAGTGAACTACAGATTAATCGTTTGCTGTAAAAAAGCCGTGACATTAATTCTGATGAGAGTATTATAGACGTGGCTGAAGGCCAGTGAATCTTACGCAGAGACCGAGACAGAGACAGACAGAGAGAGAGACTGAGACAGACAGAGAGCACGTTATTGATGGTGAGTTTGATTTGTGAACTCAAACAATGCTTGCATCCCTAGGGGGGCTCTGTCGGGATTGTGCCGGGACTCAGTAAAATTCAGTTAAAGGCGCGTAGCGGCCCCCCTGAGGGTCGACTCGGGAGTGCAGAATTTAATGGGCAGGGCAGCTCACTGGGTAACATACAACACCCTGAACGTTTGAAGCTCTTTTTTCTTCCCTTTCCTTTAAGTTCCTGTCACGTTTCTGCATTTTCTGTGCTCTGTGTTTCTCACCCAATCCCCGGCAACAGCGATGAAGCCACAAGAGGCGCCTCCTCTTCCTCCCACTCTTCCACCTCCTCCTCCTCCTCCTCCTCCTCCTCCTCCTCCATCTTGCATTCGGGCTCAGATGTTATTTTTCTCCGGGCTGCGGGGAGGCTCATTTTGAAAGCAGCGCATTGTTACCGTGGCGCTGAGAATGAACGCGCCCCCCCCCCCCCCCCACTCCCCCCCCCCCAGGTCATCCTGCCTCATCGGTAACTGCAGGGAACCTCTCTCACCGGGAACAAGGCCTCTAGTTCCCAGCACTCTCCGAATCCACCTTCACTGTCACGCTTTGCCTAGCATTCAAGTAATATACACTCTGTGTACGTGCTTCTTGGCAAGCAAAAATTTTGGTGCTAGGCTACAGGAGTAATGAATACATCCCATAATGGTTAAATGTAGGCTTCGTTGCGATATGGAGTATTTTGCCAGTATGAGAGAAGGAGAAGTTTCTCTACTTTTCTCGGTAGCTGTGATGGCACTTCCTCTTTGGGAGTTTGTGCAGAACTGGGCTGGCCCAGATAGGGACTCAGGTGAATCACACATGAGAGAATCTAAATTTGAGTCCCTGCTCCACCTCTGTCTTTGAAATAGGTCAGCTCTGGGCTGTGATTCGCTGACGGGGACAAGAACAGGTGTGATAAAAATTCCACTCTGTGCTCAAGGCCAGCGGCAGCAACCCCCCAAGTTTGGTGGATACTGATGCTAAGTAGGGCTGAAATTGGTTTGTACTGAAGCTTCTCCACCTCAGTTGTGTGTGTTGTGTGTTCTACCACAAAATGGCCACTGTGCATTACTCAGGTGTGGGGTACCCACTGGTGTTAGTGGACATGTGAGCAGAGCAAAACTCCCCACTCTTGTACGGCCCTGTGGAGGTGTTTCTTCAATGTGCCGCAGGCTAACAAGCATATTAGAACATTATAGTCCAACTAATGGAATTAGGATTAAGATAAGCAATGATGGTGCTATCAAATGACACAAAAAGGTCAATGTGCATTTGTAAAATAAAACAATCTGAGAATCTCTATTTAAAAATAGACATGTCCATTCTCTTTTTCTCTCCCTGTTTTCATTTAGCTTTTCACATAATTCCCTAGACCTTTCTCTTTCTTTTATCCTCTTGTCCTCCCAAGTGAATTCCCATCCATTGTTTTTATTTCTCCCCTTCTCACCTTTTTCCTTAGGGTTTCTAATCCCCCTTTCATTTCACTTTCATTATCTCTCTATCTCTCTGTCCTTGTGCCGTTGTCTCATCATCAGTCTCTGTGTGAGGATGGGTAATTACCATCTGCACAGACTTCTGGGAAGAAGACAGAAGTAATCAATTTCAATGAGCTGAGAAGCCGAAGGAATCTGACCCGCAATTTTAAAACGTTGCGATAGGGTTCTGAGCAATTCAGTCTCACTCAAAACAAACAAACAAACAAAAAGCAATACTCCTTCAGAGCCGACCTCCTTCGGTCGACTAATCGATTGCTTGTTTGAAACGTTCTTGGTCGACCAAGATTCTTGTTCAACTGAGAGCCGGCAGAAGATATTCCGCCTGCCCAAATTTGCGCCTGTCGGACCACGGTCATCCATTCTGCAGAAACAGGGGCCCGGAGTGCACAGGCCATCATTCTCAGACAGTGGTGTGGCCCAATGTGTGGTGTGCGTTCCCCCATGGAGCATTGACGCTCCATGACTTTTTGCATTTTTTCCGTGATTTTCTACAACTTTGCTCTGACTGCTCCGTTAGCCCGTCTTTTTCGTGACAAACATACAGCCTTAACTATAACAAGTGGATTTCTCTGGGTGTCTGAGATGCTAAGGATGCTTATAATAAGTCATGTTGGTCTTTGTTTCTGAAGTCTCTTGACAAATCTGAAGTTGTGCTCATTTGGGTTCTTGGTTGGAGATGTAACAAGCAAGCTAGTATTTTTTTCACATTTGTGGTTACCATTGTTCAAGGACACCAGCTAGATTATTAATTTAGCCAATTAACTTTCAGCCAATTCGTTAGTCGACCAAAATAGTCTTTTGTTGAAGGAAGCCCAACTCCTTCACAACTGAAAAGCATGCAAATATAAGTGTGTGACCAATAACTACTACCACTCACTGTAGTTCACTTGAAATGACTTTCATGGCAGGCCCACATGTTACAGTCATTTGTCATCAGTGGCGCAGATGCAAGTGTCTTAGACTATTTCACTTCTATCTATAAGAGGAGATTTGATGTTCTGTGATATCTGTATGGATTCTGATATTCTGATTCTGGGACTAAAAAGGCTGAGGTGTTTTTGACTGAGAAGATTTTTTAAAATGTGATTGATGTTCTAAAATATGAAAGTTTTTGTATGAGATTTTTAAAAATTTTAGATATGAATATGGAACAGATTCTTTTGAATAAGAGAATATAATAATTACTTAGAGAAAGCACTTTCCCCTTTGCCTCTTTTTAACTCATCTACATATTTTTCCTCTTTCCTTTCCTCTGATAATGCAGTTCTCCCATTAGTCTCTCTCTCTCACTCTCTCTCCTTTTTTCTCTCTTACCTTTCAGTGAGTTGAAAGTTGAAGGTAGGAATGCAATAATGAGGTTTAAAGAAACCCCCCCCCCCTCCTTGCTCTCCCTTTCTTTCGCAGGTATAAGGGCTTCATTAAAGACTGCCCCAGTGGTCAGCTGGATGCTGACGGCTTCCAGAAGATCTACAAGCAGTTCTTCCCCTTTGGAGACCCCACCAAATTTGCCAACTTCGTCTTCAACGTCTTCGACGAGAACAAGGTAGGCTAACGGTGGCCCAGGCCTACACTGACCGCTATGGCTTCGGTGCATGAGTGTTTTAAAATGGGAACAGAACTGTGCTGTACATCTGGCTGTAGGGTAGAAGGTTGCAAAGGCGGCAACTGAGAAGGCTGCTGGGTACGGCATTTATACTGCACCCAATGACATACTTTAATTATGCAATATTTTACCGCCCCCCCCCCCGCCCCCCCGCTCTGATCTAGCAGAGCCAGAGTCCCTGCCCACAACTCATGCCCAGAAAACATTGCAAAATGTAGAACTTTTGGTCTAATAAACAAGTCCCAGGTGTGTCTGGAAAGATTTTTAGGACATAATCAGGACTTCTGAGTGAAAATAGAGAGCAGAATATGCTGTGCTGGTGGAACTATAAAAGGACGTGTATAAAATATATTAGAGTTAGGGTGTAAAGCACCGACATCTCCAACTTCTTTTCCGCAAGCGAAGGCAGCATACATCTTTAGTTTCACTTCAGTTGACTGCAGGTTCTCTATAAATGAATAATTACTAAATTATTTTGATATATGCACCTGTTTTAAATCTAATATTTGTAATAAAAGAGCAATCCATTTGTGTTTAAATGGTGTACATAAACAGAGTCAGCAGGAGCTGGTGTGCAGTAAAAGGGCTGGAAGCGTCTGTGTGGAAGCGACCAATTTTAATTAAATATAAATCAGCCCATGACAGCAAATCTGATGGCCAGCATCTGCCAGGCACTTTAATAAATACCTCCGATCAATCATAATGCACCTGCGAAACCGAAAACAGTCGCTCAGTCTACAGTGAATGCGGAACCAGAATGATGCTGTTTGCCGAATTCACGAGAAAGAAGAAAGTTTTCGAAATCCCGTCGATGCCATTTTACATTGGTTTATTTGTTACAGTCATGTAATTTCCCTGAGCATTCCTGATCTTTGGGTTTATTTCACTGAGAAAAAAATCTATCGCAGAAAAATTAATAAATAAAAATGTTAGCCTTTTCCCTGTTGGTCGAAGGCCGTTATGTCACGCAGCTTTGCAGTCATAAAGGGAGGGTCATAACCACTGGCATTTGTGAAATACAATCCCCTCCTTCTGTGGAAATGATCAGTGGTGTAGAACTCTCCTCAGCGACTGGTGTGAAATTAATTTAGGTTTATAGGTGTGTGTTTGGGGGGGTTGGTGGGGATTGGTTGGGGTAATCAGTGTAGTGCTGTGTGTGTGTATGAAATCACTGGAACTTCTTGTCAGTGCATGTCACGTCCTGTTATCAGCATGGTCTCTTAATTGGTGCTGGCAGCACTGTGTCTGTGTGTGTGTATGTGTGTGTGTGTGTGTGTGTCTGTGTGTGTGTGTGTTTGTGCAGGTGTGTTTGAGGGATCGTGTGTGTGACTGCACGTTTTGTGTGTCTGTCTGCACATGCACGTGTGTGACTGTGTACAGTTAGTATTTGTGTGGGTGTGTGTCTGGCTGTGTGTAGATGCAGGGGGGTTAGTATGTGTGTGAGTGTGTGTCTGGCTGTGTGTAGATGCAGGGGGGTTATGATGTGTGTGAGTGTGTGTCTGGCTGTGTGTAGATGCAGGGGGGTTATGATGTGTGTGAGTGTGTGTCTGGCTGTGTGTAGATGCAGGGGGGTTATGATGTGTGTGAGTGTGTGTCTGGCTGTGTGTAGATGCAGGGGGGTTATGATGTGTGTGGGTGTGTGTCTGGCTGTGTGTAGATGCAGGGGGTTATGATGTGTGTGAGTGTGTGTCTGGCTGTGTGTAGATGCAGGGGGGTTATGATGTGTGTGAGTGTGTGTCTGGCTGTGTGTAGATGCAGGGGGGTTATGATGTGTGTGGGTGTGTGTCTGGCTGTGTGTAGATGCAGGGGGTTATGATGTGTGTGAGTGTGTGTCTGGCTGTGTGTAGATGCAGGGGGGTTATGATGTGTGTGAGTGTGTGTCTGGCTGTGTGTAGATGCAGGTGGGTTATGATGTGTGAGAGTGTGTGTCTGGCTGTGTGTAGATGCAGGGGGGTTATGATGTGTGTGAGTGTGTGTCTGGCTGTGTGTAGATGCAGGGGGGTTATGATGTGTGTGAGTGTGTGTCTGGCTGTGTGTAGATGCAGGGGGGTTATGATGTGTGTGAGTGTGTGTCTGGCTGTGTGTAGATGCAGGGGGGTTATGATGTGTGTGAGTGTGTGTCTGGCTGTGTGTAGATGCAGGGGGGTTATGATGTGTGTGAGTGTGTGTCTGGCTGTGTGTAGATGCAGGGGGGTTATGATGTGTGTGAGTGTGTGTCTGGCTGTGTGTAGATGCAGGGGGGTTATGATGTGTGCGTGTTAATGTGCACGGCTTCAGTGAAGTCTCATTAGGATTCCTGAGCCTCTCCGACTGGCGAGACCGTGCTGTATCTCTCTGCTGATTCACAGGCAGTGGTGCCGTCAGCAAAGCATTTACTGGAATCTTCTACTGTTCCAAGCTGTGGGCTCTGAGGAAAAAAACTGGAGGAATTATTATTATTTACCCTAGAAAGGAATAAAATTATATATATGTGTGTGTGTGTGTGTGTGTGTGTGTGGTGAATATGGAGGGTGTGTGTGTGTGGAGCAAATGGAGTGTGTGTGTGTGCGCGTGTGTATGTGGAGGGTGTGTGTGTGTGTGTGTGGTGTGTATGGAGGGTGTGTGTGTGTGTGTGTGTGTGTGTGTGTGTGTGGTGCGTATGGAGGGTGTGTGTGTGTGTGTGTGTGTGGTGCGTATGGAGGGTGTGTGTGTGTGTGTGTGTGTGTGGTGTGTATGGAGGGTGTGTGTGTGTGTGTGTGTGGTGCGTATGGAGGGTGTGTGTATGTGTGTGTGTGTGTGTGGTGTGTATGGAGGGTGTGTGTGTGTGTGTGTGTGTGTGTGTGGTGCGTATGGAGGGTGTGTGTGTGTGTGTGTGTGTGGTGCGTATGGAGGGTGTGTGTGTGTGTGTGTGTGTGTGTGTGTGGTGCGTATGGAGGGTGTGCCCTTGCTCGTAAACACAGACACACAGGAGAGGCTGTGTTCCCTGCTCATTCATCTCTCTCTTTCAGCACCGGACAGCTCCTACAGGCTGGAGCCCAGAGCTCTGGTTTTATACCATTTTAATGATCCAGATGCTGAGCCTGTTTGTTAACATGTGTGTGTGTGTGTGTGTGTGTGTGTGTGTGTACTGTATCGGGTTTATCAGGTTGTTATGGTTGTTTGGATGAGATGATCAATGTCAGGTGTCCACATACTTTTGGCCATCATTTATGTTTGTTTGAACATTATATGTGTATCTGAAAGCTGTCATTTGTAATACACACAAAAAAGTTTGTTTGAGAAAAACCCAGATTACCAGTTTTTCTGTAATCTTCAGAACAAAGTGCCACAAATTGGTGGAGACATAGACCAGTATCCAATACTGTGGGAGGATCATGGTGTTTTGCTATGGAATGTATGACACCATACGCACGTATGCACACACACACACACACACACACACACACACTGTACACAGTCACACACATGCATGTGCAGACAGGCACACGCACACACACACAAACACACCAACACACATTTTGGATGGATTGCCTGTTTTATGCCTTCGAGACCACTGACTTTCCCCTGTGTGTCTGTCTGTACATGTCTGTCTGTACACAGGATGGGCGTATTGAGTTTTCTGAATTTATCCAGGCGTTGTCCATCACATCACGTGGAACTCTGGATGAAAAACTCAGGTGTAAGTCCCAGGGAGTACGTACACCCCCCGCCCCCCCCCCCCCCCAACACACACACAGACAAAACTCACTGGGTTGCATGCATAGGCTCTCTCTCTCTCTTGCTCTCTCTCTTACACACACACACACACTCACTGGATTGCATGCATAGGCTTTCTTTCGCTCTCTCTCACACCCACACCCACACACACTTACACAAACACAAGCTTTCATGCATAGGCTCTCCCTCGCTCTCTTGCTCTCTGTTTCTCTCTCTCTCTCTCTCTCTCTCTCACCCACACACACACTTACACAAACACAAGCTTTCATGCATATGCTCTCCCTCTCTCTCTTGCTCTCTATTTCTCTCTCTCTCTCTCTCTCTCTCTCTCTCTCACCCACACACACACTTACACAAACACAAGCTTTCATGCATAGGCTCTCCCTCTCTCTCTCTCTCTCTCTCACCCACACACACATACACCCAGCATCCCCCTGTACTTCTCTCATGGGGCTGTTGGCAGATGTCTGCTGAGTGACAGCGCAGGATGTTGAAATGTAAAGCAGTTGAGAGAAACTGGTATGTTTATATTTGTTTATATCTAGTGCTTTCTGCACTGGCCTGCGGCACATTTGTGAATGAGAGAAATTCCCACACTCCTCTCCTTTCTGCCCCCGCCTGGGCCTCACAGGGGCCTTCAAGCTGTACGACCTGGACAACGACGGCTACATAACCCGGGACGAGATGCTCAACATCGTGGACGCCATCTACCAGATGGTGGTACGTCGGTCTCCTCACAAGCTCCTAGCGTGGTTCAGCTCCACCCCGCAATGCAGAGTGTATGTGGTCTTTGAGTGTCTCCAAGACCACCAGATGTGAAATCTTTCTATGCACATTGCACAATTTAATTTTTATTCCATTCCATTTACATGTTTACATTTTTAGCAGACACTCTTCACCAGAGTGACTTGTACGGTTTACTCATTACTCACGCAGTAATGAGTAATGACTGCACATGCAGTACAGCTGTACAGCTGGACATTTACAGGAGCAATTCAGGATCAGGTTTCTCTGACTACATTCTAACCTTATCCATAAAGAGATTAAAGGCAACACTGACCCCAGATCAGCACCCCTACTCTAAGGCACTTTATGAACGACAGGCCCAGGCTGGATTACCGGCATTCCACCTACTCCTTCTGGCTGCCAGTTGCTGTCCTTGGTCCTGAAGTCCTCCCTGGTGTTTGGGAGACGACAGTAAGATCTGCCCGTGGCCAAAAGAGGAGGAGCAGCCGCTCTTTGCTGCTCTCCCACCTCCACAGCCATTGCATCACACGCGCACTGGTGATCAGTGTTATTTTTGGTGCCACATGCGTCAGCCTTTCGGCTGTTTTCCGGAGTGTTTCTTTGCCTCTCCTCGCAGTTGTTTAAAATGTCTGTAGCAGTGCAGTAGCTGTTGACAAGACAGCTTTCAAATCGTGTTCATTGAGGCTTGTTGCCAGGGCGGGTTTTGGGGGGATCCAGTATTATCAGGCTGCTTTGTACACAAAAATGCAAAAATCCTTTATGATGATCTGAGAATCCAGTTCATCCTTAAAATAAAATGAGTGTGGGTAGATTGAACTGCACCACTCAGAGGTAAATGTACTCTAGCATAGAACATATAATGTCAGATTGATTGAATGACCTTTATAAAACTAGAGATTCCTTGGGCTCAACTTGGCATTTAGAGAACAGAACATCATGAGAAGTCAAAGGTCATGAGGCCTGTGCTTACCCTAGCATCCAGCTGTTATTAGCCTCAGAATGGAATGTGGTGTCGTGTGCATTTCCAGGGCAACACAGTGGAGCTGCCGGAGGAGGAGAACACACCGGAGAAGCGCGTCGATCACATTTTTGCTATGATGGACAAGGTAGGGTCACACCTGGCTCCGCCCACCTGGTGTCTCCCACCTGTCTGGGATCAGGGTTCAGGGTTCAGGGTGACTGGCCTACACCAGAAATAACCAGTTACACAAGAAGCCAAAAATCATTATTTGCTGTTATGTCTTTTAAATTTAAGATACTTATCTTCTATTGTTTTTTTATCTGAAAAATAATGATAAATAAAATAATTGGTATACAGTATATTTTTCATTTATCAAAACCAAATCTATCTGCGCAAGACCATTGGAAGTGATGATGTCATTGGGATACAAGTTCCTCCTCTTATAATTTAAGCGAATGGAGGTGTCTTTTGAACTGGATAATGGCCTTTATGGTTTTCTCTATGATTCTGATTTCAATGATCATTTTAAAGTCATCACTGAATGTTTTAGTTGCATCAAGAGCCTTTTGCAGCCTCCACTAAATTTTATTAATTCATTATTTACAATGGAGGGGAAGACAAGGCATTGTAGTCAAGTGACCTCACTGTTTCAGGGTGGGGTTCTGCACATTTTGTTTGTTGTGGGCTATATGTGTGTGTGTGTGTGTGTGTGACGTATTATAAATTACATGGGTACTGTACCAACATATTACATAATTTTCGTTGGAGTTCTCCTTTAATCTGACATAAAATAGGAATTGTTCATATAATCCAGTAGTTAAATTAACCAAGCAGTTACACTAAATTTAGGAGAGGGTGGGGGTACAGTGTCTTGACAAGCAGCAGATGGTGTTAAACTGTCTTTTTTCCCCCAGAATTCAGATGGGCTGCTGACCCTGCAGGAGTTTCAGGAGGGCTCAAAGGCGGACCCCTCCATAGTGCAGGCCCTGTCCCTCTACGATGGCCTGGTGTAGTGCACAGAGCTCAGTGGGTGAGTCAGAGTCCCAGAGCTGGAACCAGGCTGGCTCATTATACCCCTTTCCCACTGTAGAGCTGAACCAGGCTGGCTCATTATACCCCTTTCCCACTGTAGAGCTGGAACCAGGCTGGCTCATTATACCCCTTTCCCTCTGTAGAGCTGAACCAGGCTGGCTCATTATACCCCTTTCCCACTGTAGAGCTGAACCAGGCTGGCTCATTATACCCCTTTCCCACTGTAGAGCTGGAATCAGGCTGGCTCATTATACCCCTTTCCCTCTGTAGAGCTGAACCAGGCTGGCTCATTATACCCCTTTCCCACTGTAGAGCTGAACCAGGTTGGCTCATTATACCCCTTTCCCACTGTAGAGCTGAACAAGGCTGGCTCATTATACCCCTTTCCCACTGTAGAGCTATAACCAGGCTGGCTCATTATACCCCTTTCCCACTGTAGAGCTGAACAAGGCTGGCTCGTTATACCCCTTTCCCACTGTAGAGCTGGAACCAGGCTGGCTCACTATAGCCCTTTCCCACTGTAGAGCTGGAACCAGGCTGGCTCATTATACCCCTTTCCCACTGTAGAGCTGGAACCAGGCTGGCTCATTGTAGCCCTTTCCCACTGTAGAGCTGGAACCAGGCTGGCTCATTATACCCCTTTCCCACTGTAGAGCTGGAACCAGGCTGGCTCATTATACCCCTTTCCCACTGTAGAGCTGGAATCAGGCTGGCTCATTATACCCCTTTCCCTCTGTAGAGCTGAACCAGGCTGGCTCATTATACCCCTTTCCCACTGTAGAGCTGAACCAGGTTGGCTCATTATACCCCTTTCCCACTGTAGAGCTGAACAAGGCTGGCTCATTATACCCCTTTCCCACTGTAGAGCTATAACCAGGCTGGCTCATTATACCCCTTTCCCACTGTAGAGCTGAACAAGGCTGGCTCGTTATACCCCTTTCCCACTGTAGAGCTGGAACCAGGCTGGCTCATTATAGCCCTTTCCCACTGTAGAGCTGGAACCAGGCTGGCTCATTATACCCCTTTCCCACTGTAGAGCTGGAACCAGGCTGGCTCATTGTAGCCCTTTCCCACTGTAGAGCTGGAACCAGGCTGGCTCATTGTAGCCCTTTCCCACTGTAGAGCTGGAACCAGGCTGGCTCATTATACCCCTTTCCCACTGTAGAGCTGGAACTAAGATCCTGGCTGGAAACAGAAAGAAGATAAAAATTGGTGTATTTTGGTGTTTTTTGTTTTCTTCCTCCAGATATCCCGGATTCAGCAGCTTCACTCTTGTTCTCAGAATCCGCCCTGTGGCAAGAAGAGGGAATCTGGGGAACTGAAAAGGGGTGGGCCCTCTGCTGTCAATCACTCATCTCCACATCTGCCAAAAAAAAAAAAAACTACAAAATATATGCAGGATTTTCACAGCATATGGAGCCAGCTGTCTTTCACAGGGACTGCTGTCCATGCAACCAAGAGATAAGTGTTCCTCTACAAGACCCTTTCCTTCATGGAAAGACTGAAGAGTGATTAAATGACAAGATGGGGGTGCCTTTAAGGTGGACAAAGGATGCTCCTGCTCCTGAGGAACAAAATGGGCGAAGCATTCTGGGTGCATGGGACAAAGACCTGCAGTGCATTCTGGGTACATGGTTTGGGGACCTGCAGTCACCGGGCTGATAACTCTTCTGTGAGAGATCCTAGTTGGCCCTGTCTGCCTCAGCTGTACTTTAAATGCAGACAAAAATAACACATTCACTGCTAGTCACTTTTAAGATTTAAAAACGCTTCGCTGCCTGAGAATTCATGGTGCACCTTCATGCAATGTAGAAAGAAACTACTGAGTGTTATCTTTAAGGCATTTATTTTGCACTGTTGCGGGTGGTTACGCATTCTAGAGTGGCCACGCCCTTCGTGTGTTCACACGCGGGGGCGGGGCTTATGTGTCTTCATGCGAGGTGCGTGTTCTTCCTGTGTTCCACCGACCGACCGTCCGCACTGCTTCTCCGGCGTGTCCTAGACCACGCTGGGCAGAGAGAATGGCTACTGCAGACTTGGCTTTTATATCTGGGTAAAGGCTTCAACCCAGAAGTCCAAGAGAATACAGTGTTTCCTTTTTTTATGCTTTATATGTGCTTATCAGACGTCCTTATCCAGAATGACAAGTACGAGTTACATTTTCTGTGCAGGCGATACATGTGTGTGTGTGTGCACAGTGGTGTAATGGTAGTATAATAGCAGTCTTTAGTGTAAAAGGCAGTAAGCAGCACTGCTTCTCTAGGCACCGTACTTCTCCTCACCTGAGTGACTGACAACATGAGCCCACGGGAGAGGGGGGTAATTTCGTATGCCTTCATATTTAGCACGCAGATGCAATTTGGAACGGCAGGATTTTCTGATGCAGAAAGAATCCACAGGCTGCAGGGTTTTTAATGAGCGGTCTTTGTGCCACCCCCACCAGCACTCTTAAGGCATTGTGTTAGCCATAAGGTTCCATTAATTGTTTCTGAAGCTTCTATCAGTGAATGGTTCATTTAAAAAAAAGTCATTTCTTTCTTCGCTTCTCAACGAACGCCTGAATTACAGCGTCGAACGCGGAGATGATCTCTCTCAATGCTGTCCGGCTACCTCGTTCCGAAACATTTTTTTTCCCCCTCATTATGCCATTTGAATTTATTTTTAATACTAGTTTTATTGTTGCTGGACATTTTCTTGATTGGTTTCTGAGTTGAATGAAGGCTTGGAAATGAAAGGGATGTCTGATGAAAGGGTTTTTATCTTCTGCAAAAGAGGATGTAATAAATGGCTTTTGCCCTCCCTTTTCCTCTCACGACTCTAGCCGCGTGTTTGCAAAAGATTTCATGTCTCTGCCTGCCTTGGTGAGTGCTTGCCAAAAGGCCCCATTTTATACTTCTTCTTCAGGGGCCTTTTCAGAATGAGCAATCTGACTCATCCCATCCTCTTCCGGTTTTATGAACTGCTCTAGATTGGCCATCCCCAGCCCTGCTGCTGGAGAGCTGCAAGGGCTTGATGCTTTTCACTGATACTCAGCGCTTAACTGGTCAATTAAAGCAGGAGATCACTCACCTCTTCTGGCTTATTGGGTCTGTACTGGCTGGTGATTTTAAAGTGAAAACAAATCCCAGCAGACCCCTATGACTCTCCAGGGACAGGGTAGGGGACCCCTGGTCTAGACTGCAGTCAGACCAGGTGAAACACCATCCCTTTCCACCACAAACTCTGGGTATCCTGCCACATAACATGGAAGAGAGACAACAATGTTATGGGTGTGTGTGTGTGTGTGTGTGTGTGCCTGTATTACATGGGTCACTATCATTAGAAATAAAACAAAGTTTTGCTTTTTACAGTATAAAATAGTACGGTACTTTAAAAAGTACAATATTTAAGGAACTGAAATAAAAAGCAAAACCAAATACTGCTACTTTATTCATCAACAGTGCAACAACAAATAATTAAATATACAAATAAAGTCAAAAACTGCTTTCCTGGGGGTATACCACGAAGGAAGCTTAACATAACCATGGTATCTTTACGTCAACTGGCTTCTCAAAACCTAACAATCGCAATCGGACTTAACAGGTGTCACGAATGCGGTTGTCAACATGCTAAGTGGAGGTGTCTGCAAAAATGAGCCTGTATCAGTACAGCATGGACCATACTCGAGCAGCGTATTTCTCACCAACATAAAACAATCACAATATGTGATGTACCACGATTTAAAGTTAGTCAGCTTCGTGAACGGAGAAGAGAGGCCTTTACGCGCAGTGCGTGTCTTGCGTATAGGACGGGCGGCATTCGATCTGGCTTTCTGTTTGAAGACGGCTGCCCAAACCTGTTCCTAGAGAGCTACGTCCTGTACGTTTCCATTCCAACCTTAACAAAGAAAACCTCATTCAGCAGCTGAAGATCGCATTGAGCAGCTAATTGGTAGAAGCGGGTGCGCCAAATTATAGTTGAAATTAACACCTACAGGACAATAGATCACGAGGAACAGGATTTGGCAGCCCTGGTAGGATGCCAAACAGTTCTGACTGAATAATAAATGTGCCCAACAGTCGACAATTCAGCGGGAGATCCCCCGGCTACACACTACATTTCTCGATGCGCCATCTTGACTTTGAACAACGCCACACCCGTGAAATCCTGGATCCGCCGATGACATTTCCCAGTCTTTTTCTGATAAGACATGACTGCTTCTACCTTGCCTGGCAGCTGGAATGCTTCTGACTGGTAATTTGTTCACATTTTAACAACACATTAATGATTAGGCTACATTTATTTTAATGTTTACAAACATTGTTGCTCGTCGCGATTTACAAACGAATCCTGAAAAGTTCCGCGAGGACTCTCCAACTGCACGCTCCATTTCAATTGTTTATATTTTGGTATCGTATGAAATTCCAGTTATTACAGTCACTTATATATTGGGAAATTAAAGACAATATCGGCTAAGCTTCAGCTGCATCCAAATATGTATGTGTATTACATTACAGGCATTTGGCAGACGCTCTTATCCAGAGCGACGTACAACAAAGTGTATAACCATAACCAGGAACAAGTATGACGAAACCCCAAGAGAGAAGTACCGGTCCAAGTGCAGGGAACAACCGCATAGTTCAACTTGGACCCTGAAGGTTAAACTGATTAACACTAACACAACGAGAACGGCAACAACGCAGTCTATGGAAAAAATACAAGCAGTAGTTAAGACAGTGAATGCACCTAAGTCACCTACGAAACGGCTGCCTAGTTACAACCCTAAACTTACAGTCATTTACAGGGGGGTAGGGAGGGATGGGGAGAGGTGCAGCCTGAAGAGGTGAGTCGTCTGTCGTCGTTTGAAATGGGTCAGTGTCTCAATCGGATGAATCGGTGTCTCAATCGGATGTGTATGAATCGGATGAATTACTTCATTTTTTTCGTTTAAGGTGAGGGTTTGCATGTACTAGATCCCTTTGGGGCAGTGGCTGCCCACCAAAGCTGGTGAAACGCTTATAAGAAGCGATGGTTGTCAGCGCTCTGTTTCACCGCGAGGACGGACGTAAAATGGCAATCTCGAACAAATTTGGTTAAATTGCTGAAATCGGGGAATTAAATGGCGCTCCAAAATAGTACAGTAATAAGATGTAACGTGTTTTCACACGAACGATCGGTCTACTGGAATTACTCTGACGTTATAATAGGCCTGCTTGTCTTGAAATGTCCACAAGATGTCACTTGTTGAATATATTTAACAAAAGGATATAGAAATTGACGAACATAATACTGTGGACAAAATGACTGTAACCCATGTCTTTTGCTTCTTTTTGAAACATTAACCAAACTGTTTTTTTTTTTTGTTTTTTTTTCAAAAATATGTGTGCAGCATTTTTTGGGTTTAGTTGACGGACTTCCTCGCTCACTTACAAATGTGCATAACTCCATTGTATTCCAGTTTTGTATGGCAGTGATAAAATTTGGGTTGATTTTTATGCGATGGGGTAGGTTTTGAGCTGTGATTGGGCTGGGATATAGCTGTTCGATTCAATCTGAAATTACGATAATCCACGCGCCCTACCTCATAGACCTGGTTTGCCACTCACTCAAACACTCGCGCACTCACGGTAAGCAGGCTGTCGATTCTCCACAAAGGGGAGCTATTGGTACTTATGGTGCTTTGCATCAATGGCACCAGTGTCCTTGTGTAAATGTCGTGAAAATAATTACATTTTACAAACTTAAACAGTTAAGTCAGTTAACCCCGGCACCTAAAGTCCATTTACCATTTAAAGTGATGAAATGTGTGGCAGTATCTGTCCCTGGCATGTCCACGTGTACAAAGGAGCAAGGTGTCCCACGTGTACGTTCTGTCACACATGCATTTGGGTTAGCCCCCTCATCGCCTCATGTATGGAGCCCAATGCAAAATCTTACGGATACATTTTTTCAATGAAGCATCTGTTTTTATAGCAAGGCCTGTTTATGCACAGTTCGTACCCATTACCATTACATTTAAGCAATTATCAGATGCTCCAGAGCAGCTTTCATAAGTGCATGCATACAGAATTAGGCAAGTAAGAACTGTGGAAACCATTAAGATTACAACCAATACTATCCATTGATGTGTGGCACTTTGCCCATTTTCAAAGTGCTACTCCTGCAGTATTACCAAGATAAGCCTTGGAATATAGGGATGTCTAGTGTGAACTCCTGCGTGCAAGTACCCGTTCTTCTGAGTTATTTGCCAGCTTTAAGCGGCATGTGGGAATTGTATTTCATCCCATTTGGAAACTGAAAAAGATCCACGCAGCGCTATCTTGATGGTCAATAAGGGCAAGGATGTAATTATTAAATCAAGGAAGTTTTATTCAAATCATTGATGTTTTTTTTAATCACTTGCTCTTCACCCACTAAATATTTATCAATTAACTGCACATTCATCAATTCACTTGCACATTAACCAACTTCATTTTTATCACGTAATTTTTGTTACTTCAACCCCTCATATTTGCTCTGCCACACGGTGGTATTCAACTTCATACGACTCGCTTGTATATGGCTATGTGATTAATGTATTTACTGCAACTTTAAGTCATGATGTTGCTGTCAGCCAATCGCACAACTTTGAAGGTACTTCTGGCAGGGACGGTAAAGACAAACGGCCACTTCCACATTCTTAGATGTTGAAGTTCTCTACAACGCACGTCGTATGGAGACTATTATCGCTCTTGAGGAGTCGCCCGAGGAGCGACAGCGGCTTTAATTGTGAAGGTAGGCTTTCATCATGCATTTCATGTGCTTTTACCTGCTCTGTTTAGTATTGGCTTGTTGGACCCTGTCCTTCTGAGAGAATGCACAGCTCAATTTTAACTGCAAACGGCCCAAACTGGCATTCTAATGAAGAGGAAAATGCATAAATATAGATATTTTTATTTGATTAATTTTAAAAACTATTTTATTTAATGGAATATCTACCATTCCATTAACTGTGTGTTATTGTGTTATTATCCAGCCAAGTGAGCCTGGGGGCTCGTTTCACGAAAGCGATTCGGATATGAAATAAGCACGAAGCCTCCGTACAGATTCGTCTGTAAAAGCGACGATTTGTAAATACCGATTTAATTCAGTTTCCCGAGCCCGAATACATGCGTCAAGTGAAACTTCAACGAGCAGTTTAGTCCCCCAAAAGTCCATGATGCGATTGATAGTTTGCAGATTTCCGCCAGAGCCCTGACCGAGAACAAATAGCCTACAGCTTTTTTAAATAGAAAAGGTAGGCTACGGCAAACATACAAGTTCTGTGTGATGGCAGTTACAGAGGAAGCTATTAAATGCAAATCCGAATTTTCCACCCCCTTGACTTCTGACACCCGTCAGAAAAAAAGGACAAAAGCAAAAAGCAAATACAAAACCAAAATGAGGCAACCAGGTGAGAACGACAGCCGATTTACTGACTGTCTACATGAAAGCTAAGTGAAACGAAAGGCAAGTGTAACGAGCAGTAGAAAGCTATCGCATCTCGCAGATCTCGCCTCGCGGATCGCAACTTGAGTGAAACAGGCTTATTTCACGGTAGTTGCGATCTTATTTGTTTAGTGACTTAATTATTTGAATCTGCACACCTCTTGTTGTAATGTAAAGGTAAAAACAGGAGTAGAACACATTCCTAAATTACAATTCTCTTTTTTGCGATTATCTGCCACAAGTTGAGTCGTTCTAATCCAGACATTGAGGTCCTGGTTGGCAATTTTACATTTAATATTTAACCTTTATGAGTGTCAAAGGTCCGGAGAAATGGGAAGTGAGGGGGAAGGGACTGCTTCAGATGCTAGCCAGGTGTTGAATGTGTGAGTCAAATACGTATTTGTTTTGGATTCAAATACTTTTCTGCGCTTTACTGATCTTGTCTGGTGTATTGGACCCAATGAAATACTCTCAAAAAGTGCAGACCCTGCCTTCTGGTCATATTGGCAGGCTCAATTACACCGGGCAAGATCAACAGAGCACAGAAAAGTATTTGAATCCAGAACAAATGCGTATTTGACCCAGGTCTGGTGGCCACCCCCCGAGGAGTGTGCAGACTAGGGTAATTATCTTTAATGTTGGGGGAAGGAATTCTGCGGTGAGGGAACGAGAGATGCGTTTTTGGTGACAGTGTGAGTGAGCATAGTCACTAAGACCTGCAGGCCTAATTGTTCTTACTAACCTGTGCCCCTGTGGTAAAAATTTTTACAGTTAGGTGTAAAAGGTTGTATTCAACATAATAAGTCACCTTTGAAGGTAGCATCAGCAGCATGGTTGCTTTGAATTTTTATGTGCCTACATTTTTGAATTTTATTATCTCTATCTTTATATCTCCGCCAGCCGAGAGCCTGGATGGGATTATGCGTTTGGTTGCGTGCGTGTGTGTGTGTGTGTGTGTGTGTGTGTGTTTGCAGCTAATCTCGCATACTACTGGGCCGATCAGCCTAATACTTGTTGTGCATACTGGCAGCAGGCCAAGGACCTGAATTCTTGAATATTTTGTAAATCGGTCAACGACAAGTATTTTATTTGAATTCATTTCCATCATTGTCCATTGAAATACATTGAGTGCTAACTCCTCACTCCTCCTAACTGGCCGGTAGGGGCCGCTAGTGATCAACAGCCGCTTCCGTTTGGAATGAAAGACCAGCGATGTAAAATGTCAATTTCAACATTAAAATGCCAATAAAATAATCCGCTAACTAACGGGGTATGTTAATGTTTGAATCTGTGGCAATTATTTTGTTGGCATTTTCACGTTGAAATTGGTATTTTACATCGCTGGTCTTTTGGAATTGTTCCTGTCCGGATTTGAGACGAAAGTGCCAGACATTAGTTCTGTTTAACACATCGTGGCTGATATGAATGAAATTAGTTAACATGTCACCACCTTTAGCGTTACTTCACTGAATCAGCGTTTTTTGGGATTTTCAGTGGCACATGGTAAAAACTTGTAATATTGTACTTGTCTGGCTGCATTGATTGTGTAGCCTCTATTGTTGCTTCAGCAAAGCTAACACGCCTGGCGGAGATCTGCACTCTTCTAGTTTATTTATTTATTTAGTAAATGTGTTTTCAGTGGCTTTTATCTTCCTTTTGTTTCCTTCTTGGTCTTCTAGATCTCCCTGTACTGCGCCTATATGTTTCTGATCCGGGGAGAGAGGGAGAGAATGTGAACTGTGGGAAGCGGCAGCATGCATCCGCGTAAGCTGCCCTACGCGATAATGGTCGTCGCCATTTTGGGCTGGCCCCTGTTCTGCGCCTTTCGGTACGGTTTCCACGAAGCCGTCAGGTGGTACGGCAACGGCAAGCGGGTGTCGGAGACGGCGGTGCACTCGTGCGGCGTGGACCCGAGCAGCGACACCATCGTGGCGGCGCGCGGCGGCGCGGTCCTCCTGGTCTCTGCGTTCCGGGACGAGCGGTTCGCCCCCAGGACCCTGCGGGTGATCGGCATCGCGCGCCGGGCCGGACTGCCGCGCCTCTACTGCCACATCTGCACCGGGCCCTCCGTCTTCACCGCGCCCGCCGAGACGCTGTTCCACTCGGACCACTTCGACTTCCCCTACGGCACCGTGGACTTCCTGTGCCGGGTGCCAGAGAAGGCGGGGCGGGCCCTCCAGGTGTCCGTCTCTGCCCGGCAACTTCCGGAAGTCAGGGAGCCCTACCTGTGGATTCGCGAGGCCGGCCGGAACGCCACCGGCCCCTTCCCCCGGCAGTTTTCGGTGTGTGTCTCCACCTTGTTCGGTAACTATAGCAACGTCCTGCAGTTCGTCCAGTCGATGGAGATGTACCGCCTCCTGGGGGCGGGGAAAGTGTTTGTATACAAGAGTGACTGCGGGCCGCTGCTGCGGAAGGTTCTGGATCACTACTCCGCCGAAGGCCTGCTGGAAGTGGTCCCCTGGGAAGTGGACCGCTATCTCCGCGTCTCTAACAGCTGGAAGCCCTCGCTGGGGCCCGGCGACCTGCACTACCACGGCCAGATCGCCGCGCTCAACGACTGCCTCTACCGCAACATGGAGGCCAGCGCGTACGTGGCGCTGGTGGACATCGACGAGGTCATCGTTCCGCGGATCCACGACACCTGGGGCGCCATGATGGCCTTCCTGTCCAGCCGGCACCTGGGCGTGGAGAGCTTCTCCTTCGAGGACGCCGTGTTCCGCACCGAGGTGTTCGGAGACGGCGGGCGGTTCGACTTGTGGCCCCGCGTCCCGGGCGTGAACGTCCTGCGGCACGTGGACCGCGAGCCCCTGCGGCCGTTCGCCTTCAACGCGCGGAAGCTGATGGTGAACCCGCGCGCGGTGGTCTGGACCTCGGTGCACCACACGCTCTGGCAGCGCGGCGCCTCCATGGAGGTGCCCGCCTCCGTGGCCCGCATGCACCACTGCCGCAAGCGGGACGACCTGGGCGTGCGGGACAGCCAGCTGGTGCGGGACACCACTATGTGGAAGTACAGCGCCGCCCTTGTCCGAAACGTGAACCGCACCCTGAGCCGGGTGCTCGGGGCCGCAGGGCTCAACCCATAAAGATGTCCTGCCAGTTTCGTGCCTTTCGTAATGATGCAAATATTATTACCGCCATTTTGTTCATATTGTTTGCTTATAATTGTTGCTGTTATTATGATATTATTTCTTTAATATTTAATACTGTTATTAGTCGCAGTAATGCTGGAACTGAAGTTCTGTTTTATTGCTACAACTAATACTAATGAAGTTGTGCTATTAACGAGATTGTGAAGTGTATGAATAAACATTAGTGGGGTTGTCATTGATGACGTATGCATTTTTTCACGTGACAGATGTTCTAGAAAATAACTCCATCGTAATGATGATGCAACCACCATCATGATGACACAAGGCGATTTATAATTAAGTATGCAATGTTTGAATTACTTTTTATTGTGTTTTTCGCCTACCTTATAACGATTTCCCCCCCAAAAAAACTGAAAATATTTCCAAAATTATTTGGAATTTCAAAAAGTTGAGCAATCACATGCACTAAACCTAGATGAATATTATGAAGTTGGAATGGAATGTCTAAGTAGGAGGGGCAGCATGCAGAAATTAAGGAAATAAGAATAAGTATGCAATAGAATATCCTGTGGGTTACTGAAGCAACCATAATAATAATAATAAATTATTAATTTTAAAATACTCTTTGGAACCCAGTTACTGAAAGCAAGCATTTCCACCTTTGCCCCTTTGTTCTACAGACAGAGCTGCTTTGGTGTTTTTTTAAATGACTGCTGTTCTGCTTTACAATTCAGAGTCAACAAAGCAAGTTAAATGACAATGAAGTGCACAGAGGAAAGCTGCTCAAAGACAAAGGGTCGAGATTAAATGGCAGTTTTAAATGACGTGGGGTGTTTAAAGATGGTGAGAGAAGGGCATTTCATCTCTCAAGTTCTGGGCTCTCTAGAGGGCTGTGGTTCTCAAGAAAAGGTTATCCTGCCCTCATTTAGGCTCAGTGCTTCTGTCACTCTGTCCAGACGGTGATTCCCCCCCCGCCCCCCCCCCCAAGTCTTTATTACTCAGTGAAAGCTGTGGCGCCATAAAAAATAAGTGGGTACACAGTGGTACAATTATTGTCGTGAAATCTTAAATGTGAATACCGCAAAGCCAAGTAAATATATATGTAAATATATATGTTATGGTCTTGTGATGTTTTGCAGAAGTTGATTATCAGTTGTTGGCCTCACACACACACACGCAAAGCTTTCAAAATATGACATATTTGCTGCCTACTGTGTGAGTGTGGGTGCAGAAACAGGAAGTGAGTTGTTATTTGCATTTGAAGATTATGGAAGATTGTGAGACCACAGTGCGACCTACTGAAAAAATATAGCACTCTAAACCCTGTCACAGCTTTTCGTGATAAAAATGTGAAACACGAAATAAATACATTGTGAATTCTGCCTCATAGTTTGATTTGAAAATACGAATCGGCAAAACAACCAATGTTTGTGACCTTGCAGTTTTCATAATTTTCTTGTGAGGAGCAGACCGAAAGAAAATGTTTGACACTGTGGACAGTCCCATGTGCCACGAGGGGCTGCTAGTGGCTTTTATGGAGCAGGTCCCTGTCTCCTGGGTTTTTGTTCTTTGATTATGATTTAAAAAAAACCAGAGGACTGTCCTTTTGTCTGCTTAAATCAAGTAAATTCCTTCACAATTTTGGGGGAAATCTCATTGGCTGCACTCTGCTGGCATTGAGTGGTAACTGCACCTGCCCTCACCCCCCCGCCCCCTCCGACATACACACACACAAACAAACAAACCTGGACACCAGGTATGTATATAAACTTGTTTTTATTTGCAAAAACTTGTCAATGCACAATTAAAAATAGAGCAAATTATTAACAGTTCCAAGGTAACAAAATCCTACAGAAAAGAATAAAAGCTTATAGTAGTACTTGCTTCAAACTCATGATTGATTGATTGATTTATTCGCATGTGTTGCTGTACTCCAACACAGTTTTTTCTTACTAGTCTCCCTTTGTTTCTGGATATGCTTTATTTCAGCATGAAATAACCCAGGGGCGCAATGTAAGGCCAGTGCGAGCTGCTGTTCCAACCAATCATTCTGCCTTAATTACTCTGACTGTCTACGTCAAATAACTGTCCCATCTTACAATCTATTCAACCAAAGCAAAACATTTTCACTTTGATTCCAGAAACGTGCAGAGTGATTTCTGACCATTCAAATTTTGGGATTTGTTGTGTGATGATTCCAGGAGGTTATTCCAAAAACCATTTCTGCCAATTCCGATTCCAAAAACAGGATATGAAATTCATTTTTCCCCCTCAAAGATCAAATACTGACAGATTGTCAAACACAAGCCAGCAATCACCCAATCTGACAAACAAGGTGGAAATGAGAAGTTACTAATCTACAACTTCAACAGGAAATTACTGCCAGGCCCATAGATCTTCCTTATTTTAATTTAATTACCGATTCTCTTAATCCTCTGATTTGAGGATAAAAATCTTTTCGGAATTGGTTCTCATCAGCAGTTTTCACCAGTGAGACAATAGTCCAGTCTGCAGCTGTGGCTAATGGCTTTATCAAAAATGACAGATCAAATTATTGACTGTGTAATTACCTTAACTAAACGGAGGTTGCCATGAAATCCAAAATGAACGGGCCCTTGTTATACACCCCTGCTGCAAGCCACATGCACTCTGTAGTGCTGAGAAGTACTCCATTGCTCACTTTGTTACGATGCTCAGGTGCGTTCCGAGTAGTTTCTGTCATGCTGGTATTCTTGAGCAACCCATATGGTACTCCACTGGGACTGTATCCTTTCATACACAAATAACCTGGCTAAATGTAAATGAATCAATTGATTCATATTCAATTTCTTTGATTGATTCAATTCAATTGAATCAATTGATTGTAATTACATAACAGCTAATTAATGGACAGGGGTAGGGGTTTGGTTATCAATTTCAACAGTAGTAGCAAATGTACAATGTCCTGGAAAACTATTTAGCTTGGCATACCTGACCCATGGAAAAACACAGCCAAAAAAAAAAAAACTAAACTTAGCCTTATGGGTATCCTAAATATAAATACCAAAATCCAAAGTAAATGTCCTAAATTTAGTAGAACAGTTTGGCACTAATTTACATTTCTACATCCTTCATTCAAAATACAAATACTCTGATACTGTCTAATACAGTAGCACAGAATATCTTTCACAAGCTTTAAAAAAATGTGATTGCCATATATAGTAGTACATAGCGGCAATATGACATTTTGTGCAAAAATAAAAATATCAAATAAATTAAATGTCTACATCATCTACAAGAGTACTACGTTCAGAAATGCACCAGTGTTCAGATAAAAAAATAAAAATAATAAAACATTATTCACACTGGTATAAGCAACAATACATATACCACTTACAGACATAAAGCTATGATATGTGAAGCTGTAATATGACCAACCTAACAGTAATGATATAAAAATGAGGACGTTTTTTAAATGAACACGTAATAAAAATACTCCAGGCCAGAACACTTGCATCGTTAATAAACGTGTAGCAGTGATGTGCAGTTCATTCCAGGGCTTACTATCTGGTATGTGTAATATATTTTTCTTCATCATTATTCACAATTTTTCACTTGCTATCCTGTCAGGCTTCTTCCAGATTTGATTCAAGTGCGTTATTTTCCTACGTTACCCAGAACAACTTTGCCATCCGCCATTGTCCCCTGGCTTGTCTTGCTCACTCATCTGCTCCTCTGTAAACTCTGGTTTGAACAAATAATGCTCCATCTCCCAGAAATGTATAATAACGGATACAGTTCTGTGCTCTTGCTCCCCCTTCAAAAGAGGCCATGCCTGGATAGCTTGCTAGCAGTTACTAGCCAAAAGGCTAAAAGTAATGCATCCCCGCAAAGCCACACTGTTGTATTTTGGACTATTGATGCTACTATCACAGCGAAACTCTGCATGTCCACTTGGTAAATGATTGATTTCTCTCAGTAGGAGTATTGCAGAAAGTTGACTAGTGGGGATTCAAGGCAAAAACCCCTAAGGAGCTGAACAGTGATGCTAGTGGTGCTATAACAAGTTGAAGAACCACTATTACGTTCAGAATAATGGAATGAATAAAGCTATCATCGCATCTGCCATCTTACTGTCACTTAGTTCACGGTGCTAACGTTACCTCTAGCTATCCAGCTGCCTACGTTAGGTGGGGGTAATCAGGGTGAGTGGGAGAGGTTGAAGACAAAGGAGGAGATTTGTTTGATTGTAAACGCAGGACCACAGCAAAGCAACAAAATCCTGCATAGGATGCTTTTAAACTGCGCTGTGTCTGCGGGGGCAATATTACCACGTGACATCACGTCGTCTACAGAACTTGACTTTAGCTGTGGGAAACTACACCGAGGACCCAGGATGCATTTTACATCACAAATATGCAAATGGCAAAATGTTTCAGCCTGGAATTTTCCTTTAAAACAGTGATTCCTTTCATAGGTGGCTCACCTTTAAGGTTCAAAGTGCTGGGGAAGGGAACATTCTTCAGACACACCAGATACTCATGTCTGTACTCTTAACACTGAAAGTTATTTCTTCCTGTTGCTGAAGCCAAAACATTCCAGTCTGACATCTTCTGAAAATACTGTAAGCCATAATTCAGCTCTGAAGGACCAGTCCCCAAGCTGTTTTTGTTCCAACCAGTTACCTTAGTTTAAGTTTTCTGACAGCTCTGACTGCAACCCATGCTGGTTCACTCCTGTGCTGGAACACAGTACAATCTTTAGGATACACTTGCAGTCTGCAGCTGTAGCTGGTGCTTATAAGAATGTCAGATCAAGATATGATTGAGCTATTTAAATAATTATTAACTTTGCTCTTTATTATTTAACTAGCTCAATCATATCTCGATCTGAAACGGAGCGACCGTGTCCAATGGGTGTTCTGCATTATACTGTATCATAATACTGGAAGCTCCTGTGACCATAGACCCCTGTGCTTAAGAAGCAGAGAGGACAGAAGGAATGCTGAAGTGACGTATCTGATGAGTCTGAAGAACTTGTGATGGGGAAACTGAGCGCCCCAGCACTCTGTAATGGCTGGAGATGGAGTGCTGTCAGTCACTGGTAGGAACTGTCAATGGTAAATGGACTGCATTTATATAGCGCTTTTATCCAAAGCACTTTACAATTGATGCCTCTCATTCACCAGAGAAATTGGGAGTTAGGTGTCTTGCCCAGGGCGGGGGATGGAACCGGCTCTGTGAAAGCTCAAAGCTCTCATCGAAAGCTCTCACCAGTCTGACCAGTTTGAACCTGTGAGTCACTGGCTAAGGTTAGAAGAAATTTGACTAATGAGACTCATTGGCGTGGCCCCAGCAGACTGCATTACAAAGCAAAGTGGAGCGATTCCTGGAGTGGCCAAAGCTGTATCACAATTAGTCGTCACTACAGACAAGCATGGTGGAATTAGTTTGCAAAAATGGGTCCAAGAGGAAAAATATAAATAAAAATTTATCCTTTGAGAGACCAGCAAATGAAAAAAAAACCCTAAGATTTCAACTCTTATATAGCTTATAGAAATATAGCTTTCAAGTGACTGAAATAAAAAATGATACAATAAACTTTTCACAACACTTACACATCACAAAACGATGGCCTTTACATGTTCTAATGCAATTCAACCTGTTTATTGTGACACAGCTAAGTTGATCCTTATTCTTCATACAAGCAAGATTACAAGGGTCAACCAAACCTGAAATAAGTTAGTTTTCAACTGTGTAAAATGCAGTATTTTTATATCTTAGCAACAATTTCCAACCAACACGACATGACATTTGCAGACGTCAGAACTAAAGGAGGTTACGCAAATGTCAATATTGAACCAGTTAGCTCCAAATAACATAAATACAAATAGATGGGCACAATTCATGAGGATCTTCTAAACAGTACACACACTGAATGTTTCAATCAATACAAAGGAAATAATTACAATGGAAGACAAGCAGCTACTATGTATGACAGGAGAATCAGCCTTCAGCCCTGGAGGGCCACAATGTGTCCTCTTTTTTGGTGTGTTTTTGAGCACGTAAATGGTAAAATTGAATGAATTTAAGTCGCCGTCTGGCTGAACCGCGCACAAAGAAACACAAAAGCAGTCCCTGCGGCCCTCCAGGACCGGAGTTTCGCACCGCTGTTGCAGGACATCGCTATCTGTCCTAAGCGATATTTAGATGCGTCGGTTTCCCCCCTCCCCTTGCGTTCGTGGCACTGGAGCTGATCTCTGCACTGAAATGGGTCTGGAGCGTTGAGCGTTATGCGCGGGAGCGCTCTGTCCATCGCGGGAGTTTTCTTCGTGAGTAAGACCTCCATGCTGGAGGCCTCAAAAAACCGACCCTCTGCAGAATTACAGGAAGCCTGTGTGCGTGTGTGTGTGTGTGTGTGTACGTGTGTGGGTGTGTTGTGTGTGTACGTGTGTGGGTGTGTGTGTGTGGGTGTGTGTGTACGTGTGTGTGTGTGTGTGTGTGTGTACGTGTGTGTACGTGTGTGTGTGTGTGTGTGTGTGTGTGTGTGTGTGTGTGTGTGTGTGTGTACGTGTGTGTACGTGTGTGTGTGTGTGTGTGTGTGTGTGTGTCAGCTTCCAACCGCACCGCTTAGCGGTCGTCGCGCTGCGTTTCGATTCGTCGGTCCTTTCTCACCTCCCCCTACACCCCCTCGCAGTTTGAGATGGGTGTCAAAAGGCCTTCCTGAACAGCAGCAGCAGAACAGGCAGCGACTCTGCAATCTCCTCCTCCTCCTCCTCCTCCTGAGCGAATGGGTTTGGCACTATATACAGCGCTGGGCTGGCTGTCCGGTCTGGGGTGAATGTCTACTCAAATGACATCAGGTTGGTGGGTATCTGCGAGGGGAAAAGCACACACATTAACTGCACTGACTGTGCGGCTCTGCTGGGGGTCAGGGTCTCAAAAAATGAATGCACAAGAAATGTTTTATTTATTTTATTTAAACAGCGTCCACTAGAAATGTGGATTAATGCACAAGAAATGTTTTATTTATTTTATTTAAACAGCATCCATTCAATAAAGTAAATGCGAATAAATACGTGTTTGAAGTAATTTGTCATGAAAAATTATTTCACAGAACAAAATATAAATACGTGAGGCTATAGTGTAAGTATGATGTTGTTTATCAGCTCAGGAACATCCTGGAGATGGGAGACTGGTTTTGCCAGTCACAGTTACAGTTACAGTTACACTTCTGGGAATACAAAGGCCCCACACCCTACCGCACCTGAGGCCGACAGCTCCGACACGCCTCGTTCAGGCTCCTGTGCCAGATTATCGCTGAGAACCGGGATCCCGTCTGGAACTTGTAAACGTTGCCTGCAAAAGTGTGTGGCGCACGCACACACACACACACACACACACACACACACACACACACAAGAACACACACCCTATATTGTTAGCACAGGCATGGCGCCGCAGCTAGTTTCGTACACCACATCTCGTTTCAGAAGGTAAATTGGGTTGAAGCTGCCAGCATTCTAGAAAAGCATGTTAGTAGATTAGAAGAGCTGCTTCAGTGTGCCCTGTTGTCTTCATTAACTGGCTTTATTTTATTCTATTGATTCTTGTGATCTATACATTTGAATATCTTACCATTACTTTAAAATGGTTAGTCTCCTAAATTCCTTGACTTTATTTTAATCATGCTTCTATTTATTTATTTTATGAAGCAAACTTACTTGTGTGCCATCCTGCTGTAAACAGGGTATACAAACGTGATTATAATTTAAAGATTCTAATTATTATAATATGGTCTTTTTTTTCCAAGTACATTCACATTGAACATATACAGCAAATACTCCTATTAAGAGTGACTTACAAAAGTGCATACAGAAAAGTTTGCAAAGAGCAGAGACCATGACACATCATCAGTGCCACAAGCTATGAAATTATTCATTGCATAAATATTTAATCAGCAATCCAGCAGCTCACCTTTCTCGGGATCACTCAGCTGGAAAACGTCTGGCCGCAGCGGGTCGTCCGGTAACACCACCATCCAGCCGGCCAAGGAAACCGTCTTACACGGCGAGGATTTGTACTGTCGGGGAGAAACAGGCTGCTAGATAATATTTACATTTTACATTTACACGTGCACATTAAAATAAATAAAACTAATTAAACGAAACCAGGGCCAACCTACCGCAGTCCTGGAGGGCTGACGGTCTGTTGATTTTTGCTTCCTGAGGTGAATTAACTTTGTAATCATCTGCTTTAATTGATCTACTGAGTGGTGAGTAATGGTGAGGACCAGCAGACCCTGCGACTCCCCAGGACCAGGCCTGAGGACCCGGACCTGAGGACCAGGCCTGAGGACAGGCCTGAGGACCAGGCCTGAGGACCAGGCCTGAGGACAGGCCTGAGGACCAGGGCCTGAGGACCAGGCCTGAGGAGGCCAAAATGACTCAAACTCACATGCTTCCTCTCTGAGGCCCTCAGAGCTTTGGAGCTGTAGAATGTCAGTGTTGTGCCAGCGAGAATGATCCAGAACCGGGTCCAGGAAGAGAACTGTTACAACAAAAACAAAAGAACACAAAAATATAATCTAATAGTTTGAAATAATGTTTGTATCGAAAGAGATCAGAAGCATGTAGAACGGTTCAAGCAGGTAAAACATGGAGCAGGTAGAGCAGGTAAAACACGGAGCAGGTAGAGCAGGTAAAACATGGAGCAGGTAGAGCAGGTAAAACACAGAGCAGGTAGAGCAGGTAAAACATGGAGCAGGTAGAGCAGGTAAAACATGGAGCAGGTAGAGCAGGTAAAACACGGAGCCGGTAGAGCAGGTAAAACACGGAGCAGGTGGAGCAGGTAAAACATGATGCAGGTAGAGCAGGTAAAACACGGAGCAGGTAGAGCAGGTAAAACATGGAGCAGGTAGAACAGGTAAAACACGGAGCAGGTAGAGCAGGTAAAACATGGAGCAGGTAGAGCAGGTAAAACATGGAGCAGGTAGAGCAGGTAAAACACGGAGCAGGTAGAGCAGGTAAAACACGGAGCAGGTAGAGCAGGTAAAACACGGAGCAGGTAGAGCAGGTAAAACATGGAGCAGGTAGAGCAGGTAAAACATGGAGCAGGTAGAGCAGGTAAAACATGGAGCAGGTAGAGCAGGTAAAACACGGAGCAGGTAGAGCAGGTAAAACATGGAGCAGGTAGAGCAGGTAAAACATGGAGCAGGTATGGCAGGTAAAGCGAGGCTCGCCCACTCACCGTAGGCTTCCTGCCTCCCTTCAGCACGGTCTTCCTGCGCAGTGGGCCCTCCATAATGGCCCCGCCCACCCCACTATCTGGCAGGACAGGATCAAATCCTGGGGGGCTGGGGAGAGGAGGACCATTTATCCAGTCTTACAGACCTAACTAACATTCAGCACCATCACTCGCCTATTCAGTCTGACTGTTCTAACTAGCACATTCAACAAAGGTCACGCCACAGACAATGCCCCCCCCCCCCCCCCCCCCAAAATGCAATTCCGTTTGTCCCTGAAAGACCGTGGTGACTAATCAAAGAGAAAGACAACGTAGAGCCTCACTGAGCACAGCCTGGCCTCAGACCAGACTGCCCACAGTGTACAGACTTTGCTCCCACCGCAGCGAAACTAACCTGCACTTTCACACAAGCTGTGAGAAATATAGGGCAATTCATGCGCAGTATTACCCAGACATCAGCACTAACTCAGCCTTTCATTAGATGAAGAAGCATTAGCACCACAATGTGTAACTGAAGAGAGTCACTTTACATTTGCCATTTATCGCACATCCTGTGAAACCCCTGGGAGGGACAGAATAGCTGGACACAGAGAGAGTTGATAAATTCCAGTTTTTATGCCATTTTTATTTTTCGAGAGGGAGAGCGTGTTGTTTACACAAAATAAAACAAATAAACAAAAACGTTTTCCATTCACCCTCATGGGATTTCGGTGAAAAGAACAAACTAAAATAGCAAAGTAACAGTAAACCAAAACACAACAAAAGCTTTCGAGCTATGCTCTTTGCTTTCTCAGCTGGTGAAGATACTGGCCTCAGTCCTCTACTTTGGACAGAAGCACAATTATAAGCCCTGGGCTGACTGGTTAATGCAACACACACGTGTGCGCCCACAGTAGCCCCAGACCGCCTCGATGTTCCCTCCAGACTGAGCCCTGCTGCACTGGCAATTCACTTCCCCTCTACAGAACTAATTCTATAACTAGAATTACACTTCCTGAATTTAACCAATTTGTTCAGTAATCCTATTCCCTTTTTCTGCTTTCATATCTGTAAATTCTTCTGTGTTCAGCCAAAATAAGATTCCTCTTTTCGTGCCAATGAATCTGAATTTTGATTATGAACAAATTCAAGAGACAGAAATGTAGAGAGAAATGGAGGGATGGAGAGAGAGTAGGAGGGATACAGAGAGAAATAGAGGGATGGAGAGCGAGCAGGAAGGATACTGAGAGAAACAGAGGGATGGAGAGAGAGTAGGAGGGATGGAGAGGGAGCAGGAGGGATGGAGAGGGAGCAGGAGGGATGGAGAGAGAGCGAGAGACCCTTCACCATGCCGTTTCCGTACCTGTGGAGGTGACTGCGGCTCCTGGGGGAGTTCCGGACCGGTACCTTCCAGTTGGACCCCAGCGTGGCGTACAGACGGCTCCTGCTCACATATTTAACCGTCAGAGTTCTGTGAGCAGACCCAGGCCTCTAAAGTCCTAGATGTCTGACATTTAAAAACACTCTCGCATTTCAATGTGCTTGACTTTCAAAGTTCTGATTTCCAAGGTGCTGTTGTTTCCATCAGAGATCTGCCCTTGATATTGTTTAAAATAAAGGAACGTTTTACACCCCCCCCCAGCCCTGCAGAATCCAGTACTGGTTGTGCATTGTAAGGTCTAGGCATGGTCTGGATTTGCGCTTGGTTCTAGGGCATTCGACTGCATTAAACAGTGGGCTTTGGCCCCCTAGATTTATGATGATGTTTTAGAATTTCAGAATGATGCAAAGCAAGAGCAGGTTTTCACCTTTCCACTCTGATGAAGAGGTCCTCGCTGACTGAACTCTGACTGCTGCCTGGAGTCAAACACAGAGGATTCAGGTCAGCACAGCATCCACAAGATCACTGGCAGTGATCACGGGACAGACAGGCCAATACTGGGCAAACACTGGGAACTTCATTCTTTAGGATCTGTCGCCCTCTGCTGGCAGAATAATGTAATGATATTCACTGGGTCATCAGGATTAACCACTTGATTGTGGCAGCGCTGCATAAATCCTCACACATATGTAAATGTAGCTCAACTCTTACACTATCATAAGTGAAACTGGAACCTGCATACATACAGTGTCTCAAAATAGACTAGTGCTGATCTGGGATCAGATTTTCCCCGTCACATCTCAACACTATCCATTATGAGCTCAAAGGGTAAGCTGAACCTAGATCTACACTCCTACTCTGACCAAAGGTGAAAGACAGTTGCTGTAGTAGACAGTATGGGTACCTAGCGACAGGGCACTGGTGTAGTAGACAGAGCTGTATGGGTACGTAGCGAAAGGGCACTGGTGTAGTAGACAGAGCTGTGTGGGTACCTAGCGAAAGGCTATCGGTAAAGACAGAGCTGTGTGGGTACCTAGTGAAAGGCCATTGGTGCAGACAGAGCTGTGTGGGTACCTAGCGAAAGGCCATTGGTTCAGACAGAGCTGTGTGGGTACCTAGCGAAAGGCCATTGGTTCAGACAGAGCTGTGTGGGTACCTAGCGAAAGGCCATTGGTGTATTCAGAGCTGTGCGACGGGTTCCAGGATGGGCTATGAGACTCCAAGAAGCTGTCATCCAGCAGGTGGCGTGGTTTGTCTATAGGGAAGGTGGCACTCTTGCTCTCCACCAAGCTGAACATACACATCATACTGAGAGAGAGAGAGAGAGAGTTCATCTTTGCATTATTATTATTTTGGCATAATAATTTCAATTTAGAGAGATCTATTTCCCATTCACAATCATGCTTCAGCAACATGCATTTTGCTAGCTAATTGTATAAAACATTCATCTCTATTGAGGCCTGTAAACTCTCTGCCAGTTGTTTGTATTATTTTATACTCCTTACTATCATGTTTCATTGATATCCCTGCTCTCTCCTCCTCTCGACGGCAGTGCATCATCGTGCTCCAATCCGTCATTGCGGTCCCTCTAACCTTATCTATCCACCCAGTCATGTCTTCATGCACCCAGCTGACCATGAAGAGGGTATGGAACTGCCAGTACACAGTCCTGAAAGCTGAGCCCGTTTCAGTGCACATTCTTGTTTCATGGCCCCCGAAGATAAATCACAGACCCAGCCAGAGCTGAATGTTCACTCCTGACATCGTGCTGCTTTGTAAGACACCCTGGATTAGAGCGACCACTAAGTACCAAAACGCGTGAAGTCAATTCCTTGATATGTGCTGCCCTCTGCTGGAGCAATGAGGGCGCTGCATGTCATTCGCCCTAATTAACTGCAGAAGTGCAGTATATGCAAATAGATGTAATGGAATTTAATGAAAACCCCCCCCCCCTCCAACAAAGAGTATGATGAAGAGTTCATTGTTTATATTATAGTGACAATTGCCCTGTGAAAACAATCTGATCAATGAAGCTGTATCAAATCCACATTTTCGTCAATTCTTCATGCACAAATGATGAATGTGAAAACAGGGCACTGGTACAAACTGGTTGCAAAGCAATAACAAAGCACCTCACATCAAATAACCACAGAGATACCTAAACATAGGGTCCCTGGCAAAATGGACAAAAATATTTCATCTTTGAAGAATACTTTGTTTACATTTCTAACTTCTAATCAATTACCAAATAAGTAAACCACCATGTCTGGTTTACATAAACTTGACAAAATTGTTATCGTCGTAATTATCAAATATTTATATTGTAATAAATAGCTACACGTTCTACGCAGATCCATGATATAACAATTACATCACAAAATTGACATGCTTCCTTGTATGGCTGTTAAAAAGCGTCACAGCTTGAAAGTGGGTGTTGGATAAAGATGGCTGCTGCATAACAGTCAGTCAGCTGTCGGGACACACTGGCCCCTCCCATGGCTAACTGCTGAAGCTAAACAGCCCAGGGACCGTCACTAGTGGGGTGGAAGGCGGTGACGATTCTAGGGGCCCACAGCTATATTCTTTCATGGGGCCCAGAATTCCAACTGTAGCTACGCCCTTGTAAACAGGCATGGGCTTGGTTAATACTTGTGGTTAGTACTTGGATGGGAGACATCTTGTAAAAACTGTTCGAAAAGGTTGTTGATCAGTCAATAAGGGTTACTCCTCTCTCTGGTACAGAACAACTCCCAATGCCCCAGCACAGTGATGGGGACACTGTGCTGTAGAAGGTGCCATCCTTCAGCTGAAACATTAAACCAAGTTGCGTTCATTAAAAATTACATGGAACTTAACAAAACTGGTGCTAACTGTGGTGTCCTGGTCAAATTCCCATGAAAATGATCTCTCTACATCTGGCCCCCAATTTACTCCCCCTGTTTGACAGGCTACACAATCCCACAGTGCCAAGGTCATCACTGCTAAAGAGAATTGAGCTCTCAGTTGACCTACCTGATTATATACAACTTAAAGACACAAAGAGACCGACTGTATGTTTAACTTGGTTATAAAGAGGTTAAACACACAAAGATACCTACTGTCTGTAATCAATTCCTATTAACCTGTCCAGTCAAATTAAACACTGTGCTTGCAAAGCCTGATTTATACTTTGTCGCATGACCATTTTGAAGTGTTGCATGGCAAAAATGTTGTATTTTCGATGAAAAAAAGCATTGCACAACACTTTTTCAGTGTCGCGTACCTCTAGAATTTTGATATGTCGCAGATACTTTGTTGCACGGTGTTGATTGGACAGCCAAAAGAAATACAGAAATTTATTGTCATTAATGCGTCATTATTTTCAGTTTATCTGAGTGACAGACCACCTTCTTTTTCCGTTTGCGTTTGAATTTTTTAAACGAAAGTAGATATAAAGTTTATTCCTCCCAGGTTTCTCTGTAATTTCACCAGGCGCCGCAATGTTTTCACACATGTAAACATCAGCAGTTTGGCGTCTCGTTACCATAGACAACAGAACCCTCTCCACAGCCCTTTGCCGGAGTATTAGTCATAGCGTAGGATGTGGGCTCGTGAACGTTTGGGAGCCCCTGTATGGGGGCCTTGAACTTTAAAGGTTTTGGAATCCCCAAAATAACATGGGGTGTAATAACAGTGTAAGAGCAGTGTGATAGCTGTAGCCAGCCCATAGGAGGCAGACAGGTGGTACAATAACGGTGTGATAGCAAAACAATAGCAGGTGTTTGTAAGTGGCAGACATAATATCAATGTAATAGCAGTAGATTGCCATTAAGTGGCAGTCAGGTGATGTAATAATGATGTATTAGCAGTAGCCTGTTAGTAGTGGGGACAGACAAGTGCACGACAACAGTGTAACAGCTATCTGTAGGGGGCGGCAGAGAGTCTCACTTGCTTCCCAGGCTGTGGCTCTTCCTGTGGCGGGACGGGGGCGGGGTGGGCAGGTGGTGGCACGTGGAGGTGTCAGGACAGGTCGGGCGACGGCTGTACCTGTCTGAGAAGGACACTTCAGAGGGTCCTGGGACAGGAGGACAGAGGACAGAGGAAGGGGGGGGGGAGCGGGGTGTAAGAGATTTAAGAGATGATATTAGAGCCAGTGAACGGAAACTTCCAGAACAAGGCTGCCTCTCTGGGCCCGCAGCTGGGCCCCAGATGGTTCCACCCCTGCTGGTGCTCACCGCACGCTTACAAATCACCTCCAGCAAACCGGCAGCCTCCGCGGCTGTAACACACAGAGAGATATTCCCTATGTGCACGGCTTTGACAGTTTAACACAAGCTCCACTTTGTTCCGATGCTCAGACTATTCCCTTTTTTTTTCTTTTAAAGCAATGACTTCCGCTTGGACGTACCCTGCCTTTGAATGGTTTTCTATTGTGATTGGCATGTGTACAAGCTGAAATTCATATTTTTTTTATCCCGGTTGACATTCTTTCCAGGTTTCACTCTTGGAAATAAGAGGCTTTCAACATCAGGCAATATTTAAAGGCTCAATAAATAAATAACACGTTTGCAGTGGTGGGGTTGGGTGGAAATATGTTTGATGGGCAGAGCAATTTCACCAATCAGGACACAGTAGGGGAGGGGCCTAGGTCCAGTGACAACTATGTGAAGGGGGGAAAATGGAGGGATGGAAAATGATGGGGAATGTCTACGCATGAAGACTTGAAAGGACAGGTCCCAGGAATAAATACGTTTTTTTTTGGTCCAAAGAATGCTCTCCTTCCTCAAATCCGTCTTTCAGATGAGACGTTAAACCGAGGTCCTGACTCACTGTGGTCATTAAAGATCCCACGACACTATTCGTAAAGAGTAGAAGGTTCCCCGGGGTCCTGGCTAAAATCCCAGACCTGGTCTCGCAAAAACTTGCCACCTAATCATCCCCTGATTTAATTGGCTAAAAAATGTTCTCTCCCTCCAGTGGAGCTGCTCAGTGGCCAACAATAGAAAATTGTGGTTGTACTGGGCAGCTCCCAGGTGTGAATGTGTATGAGTGTGAAGCAGGGCGTTCCTGCAAAAGAGCATCCGTGCTAACCTACCCTGTGTAAATAAAGGTTAAATAAAATAAATGAATTAATTAATAAATAAAATGTCTGAATTTATTACTTTATTTTTAAAAATGATCTTTAAAGGCGGATGTTACGGTTTATCAATGACCGTTTATGACCAGCCACCTTCTATCTCCTTTAACGGAGCGTGTCTGCACTTCTTTCAGGTTGAGTGAGAGGTTCAGGCCACACTTTTCTTAAAACCCACTCGTTATCAAGTTCCGAATATCAGCTCAGAATTCAGTCTCTCGAATGACACGTAAAAGATGTGGACTGACTATCAGGAGTGATGGATGGGACATGGGACATGTGGTGGTGATGGGACATGTCTACAGTCATGGTCAGCCATTTTAAACTTGGGGAAACTAGGAATAAAGCTGTGTTTAAAATGAAACACTGTGCTGTGGCGAGTTGAAGTACCGGAGAAGTTTTTAAAAGCAGGTAAGTGGCCTACAGTGCACATCACAAAGAACACTCAGTTACCCTGGAAACCTGAACAGGCTATACTTTTCAAAAACAAATTCTGTAACTGCTCTAAGAGCCATTTCACAAGCGCTTGGGAAAATCAGCAGCTACACCTGGAGTAAAACGACTTGACAGTCCCTCATTACTTGAGGAAAAAAAAAAACCTCATTATAAAAATAGTTGGCCAGTTTTCCCAAAGCACCTCAGTACACAGCTACAGAGGGGGCCCGCCCCAGTCGTGATGGCGATGAGCTCATGACTCCCAGCACCCCCCGCCCCCCCACAACCTCTCCAACCCCACTCATCAAGAGCAAAAACACGCAGCCGACGCGAGGAAACACCGGTGTGTGGGTTTTTAATGGGCCCAGAGTAGTTTTCCGAAATTAGTGAGCCGCGGGAACCACCAAAGTCACGATCGTGCCCTTATCCCAGTTCCCACGATGCACGGGCACGGAACGCCAGCGCCAGGTGAGCAAGCGCGCCTCCCTCGGGACCGGGAGGCACACGAGGCCCGTGGGGCGAGACTCAAACGCTTAAAACTCAAACAGCCCCCGCCGGTACCAAGGTATGGGCCTGCCCGGAAATTACCGGAAGCGCAATCATCGCTTCTGCCCCTGGGGCGACGCACTTCAGCCGAAACAAAGTGCCTCCACTTAAACCGGGCCGTTCGCCGTGGCGGCTCCAAAGGCGGTAATTTGGGCTGGTTGAGGGGCGTGAGACCCACGGGACCAGGGCGGCTCTGACAGGCCAGGTGGCTGACCAGCGGAGTGGGCAAGAGCACTGTTTTAGGATTCTGTCCAGGATGCTGAGGAAAAAGTTACCCAATGCGTGGGTATGGGACGGGTGGTCCTCAAAGTGCGAGTATGAAATCTGAAATTAAATTTGAACTTTTTCCCCTCGTATATAATTTCCGTACTATGTATAGCTAAAATACAGATATTCGGTCATACTTTAAACACAGTGTTTCTCATAAAAGCTTTATATTGCATGTACAATGCCTTCATAAACATGTCCCAATGGCTTGATTGCATAAGGAGGTGACATAACACCTCCTTACGCAACATTTTATGCCAGACATGACATAACCAACAACGTCACCAGGCTAACAGCCAAAAATGATAAAGGGAGACATAAAGCATCCATAATGTTGGATGCTAGGCTAACTATGACATAACAGTCATGAAACAATTCAAATCAACCTGAGGGAAGTTAGCCCGCTTGACTCCTGCTACAATGGTCACAAAGTGTGATCAAGGTATGCTTACAGTTATGTAAATTCAGCCGTGATCGTTAGTATGTCAAAGAAACATGACATTCTGTCTCAGCACTCATTTCACACCAACCACAATTACAATTTTACAGCAGATCATACTGCAACGTGAGCTACCCACTGTTTCCTGTTAGGAATATCAGGTTCAAAAAAAAATCCCAGCATTCAAATTAACTATTATTTAAAATATTATCCAGAATTTTGGGTGTGGCTGGAGAGAGAGAAGGCTGGAGGAGCAATATTTCAAAATTCTAGAAATTCATCAGGGGCTCACGTAATAGTTCAGATTAATACTTGGATTGTGATAGAGTATGTACCATAAAACAAAATCATAAAATGTGAAATGGTGATATAACACAGTTCAGGCATTCTTGAGGAGGCCAGAATCTGGTCTCTTACCCCAGGGATCTCCGAGTGGTTTCTCTCGTGAACAGAGCTGTTTTAAACGAGAAGCTCAGGGCTTATTGGGCTGGGTTTGCTGAGAGCCTGGTGACTGTTCTACTTCCCAGGAGAAACATCTTGGCCCGGCTCGGCTTGTGACAGCGTCTCTGTACTATACATATAATACTGAATGGAATCCTCTTCAGGGTCCGGCCAATCCCAAATCGGCACGGAACAGCAAGACCTAAACCCAGCTATACCCCCTGTGGTTTCCTAAGTTTCCACAACTTTTTCGCCCTGTCATCGATGATTCACGGCGACACCTGGAATATAACACACACGTGTCCCAGAATGTGAATTGCACAAAAAAATAAAACACAAATTAATTTAAAAATCTGTCTGTTTCGCATCAAGCGAATCTTACACAAAACAACACCGTCTGTTTGCTACTGCAAACATCAAAAGGATGTCATGTTCCTGTGGCAAAAACACAGCGTGCGGTAAATGAAACAAGATCCCATCACACTGCAAAAGGGCCCGTGTGGTAATGGTCTCAGATTTGCTCTCATTGGTGAGCAGTCTAACAGCCAGGCTGCCGAGCGACAGTTGGTAAAGTCAGACTGCAGCTCTGATTGGGCAGTCTGATCTCACTGGGGCTCCAGCAGATCACTCCTCTCGTGTAAGCAGGTCTAATGACCAGGCGACAGCTCGTGATCCCGGCTGCACCGTCCGCCACTGCAGCTACTCACTAAGGGAAGGCAGGGATTAGCCATTAAAGGTCCCCACTTGTTCTATTTTCTCAACAATTTTATTTTATCCCACAAGGCCTATCAAACTTGTTGATAGCGTTAAAAAAAAAAAATCAGGGAGTTTCTCTCCTCTCAAGCAGAACAGACCGTTTCTTGAGGGTGATACAGGTTTTGTGCAATCTCCGCCTCGATGGATTATCTAACCAGAAATGACAGGAGCACCTCCGGAATCTCATCGCAACTCCTGCTCGAAAAGTGAACATGGTCTCCATAAATTATCCAGCAGGGATTAAACCGTACATGTTCCAGAGTCGGGTTCATAAATTCAAACCATGAAAGAGCTTATGTCCATGCTCACTATTTTTATGCCTCTATGAATAATTTTGTGAATTTGTTCTTGACAGGTGTTATAACTTTTACTTACATATTGTAGCTGATGATAATTGTAGCGGATAAGATTAAAATTGCCCCATCAAAGCAATTATCCTGTGAATAAAACATGTTTGTGGAATTATACGACTGATCGATTCGTCTGTGAATGTAAACTGTTGCACCCGCAACAACTGTTCAAGAATGGCCACTGAACATATGTTGCAAGGAGTTGCAAACAGTAGATGATTGGCCGCTTTGACTGAAATCCACAACCTACGTCAAACCTGCAGCCAAATCTGACTTGCTTGTTTCGTCTGGTTATTTTTTTTTGGAAGCAAACGTCTTACAGATTTCATAGATTTTTTGCCTAAATGAGACAACGCAAGCCACCAAGCATTTAATAAAACTCAAGCGGGGGTTTTTAATGGGACAGACCATCAATATGTCAGGTCTGTAATTAGAATGCCCTGCATTCATGAAAAGAGGCGGCGGGGGGGGGGGGGGGGGGGGGGGGGGGCACTGTTTGATGGTTACCATGACAGTCTTTTCAAACATATTGTTAAAATAACTGTAACCTTTTACCGATACAGACACTAACCCTGTATTAATTCACCAGTAGTTTTGTATAGATTGAAACTCATCGTACAAGTTAAAGCTGGTCTGCTCTTCCCACCCAACAATCGCACTCACACGCATGCGCACGCGCGCAAACACACACACACACACACACACACACAAACAAACACACACACACACACAGAGCAGCAGCAGCAGGTGAGCATTAAAGACCCATTGTTTGGATGAATGACGCTCATTCCCACTAATTACCCTCACTGACAGACTTTCTGTGACCTCTGACCTATGACCTCCCCACTTCCATCACTGTCCCATTTGATGAGGTTTCGTTTACTATTTTCCCTCTCCGCTCAGGACCAGCCCAAGTCCCATCTGGTGGCATTCCAGACACCTCGCGTCACCTGGCCTTCGCAGCCAGGGATAATTACCAAGGGAAAATAATTAATTAGTGTATTAATTGCATGGAAATGTGTGGGTAAGGCCCAGCTGCAGGGTGGTGATTAGCAGTGAGAGCCTGCTGGCTAACAGTCTGTGTTCATTTCAGCTTCCTTTGGGGAGCCAGGCCACCATTTCCCCCTCTCTGGTTTGTTCATGTGTTCGTGTGATGATTTAAACAGGCAGGCGGTCACCTTTTAAAAGGCATGCGATAACTCATGCACTGCCGGCTGGGATAGGAGGCCGGTGACATCATTCTTCCACTGCTAAAGGTTCAGTGCGTGAGTCCCACAGGAAGTGTACAAGAAAGGAAACAAACTGGGGCAAACTGGGACAGTCTGTGCCTTACGCTCCCACCCCAGCAGGGCTACTGTCCTAGTGTTTGAAGCAGGAAACATAATACCTTACAGCACGTCAGCACATTACAGTTTAGCCATTGTTGCTTATAGTTTCCTCGTCTGTGTTCCTGCAGTCAAATACACATGCACATATGCAAACACACGCTCACACACACACACGCACACATAATGTGTGAGTGTGTTCTGAGTGTGAGTGGGCAAGTGTTGGTATGTGTGTGTGTGTGTGCGCGCAGGCGTGTGCATACGTGTGCATAAGTGTGTTGGTCACATTACCTGCAAGGTCTTCTTTAGAGGAGGTCAGGCCATTTCCAGGTTCAATCCTCAGGGAAAGCCTGTAACACAGACAGCCTCAATCAGCACAGAGTGTCACTGCATCACAGAGGGGGGCGAGGCTCAGGCTGTGGCCTGTTGCCAGGCAACAGACAAAAAACACATTTGTAATGTCCTCATGGTGAGATGCACACAAACAGAAGTAAAGGAACATGTAAACACAGTAGGAATACATAATTGTGAGAACCGGCTTAGACCAGGGGCTCCTGATCTTACCAAAATGGCGCGGTGTGGTTACAGGTTTTTGTTGGAGCCTACACTAACCCTTCTCAGATATGACCAGGCACCACTGCTCACCCCTGAGATCACTGCAGGGTGCCTGTCTCCCTCTGGACTGAGCGTAGTGCAACAGTGACTGAACTGGACTGGTACTCCGATGGTTGCAGGTTCAACTCCCAGGTGAGGCACTGACGTTGTACCTTTGAGCAAGGTACTTTACCTGAACTGCTTCAATAAGCATCCAGCTGTATAAATGGATTGTGTGTATATAGTCACGCTGTGTAAACCTCTCTGGATGACAGCGTCTACTAAAAGCCCAAATGTAGAATATACTACGTGACCTGCTAAGCTGGTCAATTCATTGACAACTCTTAAGTACAGATTAGCACTGAAAACACATTATGCTGAAAAACATACAGACACGCACAAGTAAATACTTGTGCACCATGGCAACACAGACAAAGAGCTCAAGAGTGATAGACAAAAGCAACATCACTATACGCCATGCTAACAAAAGCACACCTGTGCACAATGTGTGCAGACCCACCAAGAGATAAATGACATAACCATAACAGGCTAAAAGCTAGGCTGGGAAAAAATGATTTTACTCCAATAATAAACAAAAATAATTGATATTTGCTGACATAAACTTAAGTGTACACACACAGGGGTGTATTAAGGAAGACCAAAAAAGTTACAACTGTGTCGAGGGATTTTTTGTTTAATAGTAATTTAACAGCCACGTTTATCCTGATTCATTTACAGAGCAGCCAATACAAAAAGAATGGAGTAACAGCAGATACATTATTCATCTAATGTAACTAAAACAAAGCATCACTGTGCAATAAATTTGCATCACTGTGCAAAGCATCACTATGAAATAAAATTAAGGCCGTGTCCCGCAGTGAAAGGATTGCTTTAAAGTCAAAAAGAAAGCGAGGGTTTAACAAAATATCAACAATAGCAGTATAAAAATCTGTAGCGCATTTTTGTCGTTATGTTACTGTACTGGCTAATGCAACATAGATTTCACACACATACATACACAACACAGCTGGGTACCAGTAATGCAGGTTCATATTTTATAGCATCTGGCGTGACTAGTTTGACACATAAACTCTGCACTACAAGTACGTGTTAGTGGATGTGGACCTAAAATTGGTACTGCACACATCCAAACACACAAAGGCACAGGCTGTAACAATTCTAACGTACATACTTTGGAGGTGGGGGGGGGGGGGGGGTAATCACTGTTCTTTGCGCAATTAATTAAAGTACTGACGGCTTCCGAATATCGATGACAGGATAAAGCATCCCAGATCTTGCCTTGTTACACAACACGAGTCTTGGAAGTGAGGAACATGGCTTAATTTGGGGAATAAAAAAACCACAGTGACATACTGCACTCAGGCACGTAGCAGATGCTCTTACCCACAGTGACTCTGGCGGAGAGCTTGCTTTTGAGCAGACTGCACTTGAAACAAATGAAGAAGACTGGCATTGAGTCTCCTGCGTCTGATAAATATCACTGACTGTGCCCTTCTGGAAAATACGTATTACTGATCCCTAATAAATCCACATGTAGCTCCAAAGCAAACAACCATGGTATGAACCGTCCGTCCGCTTGCATTCATAAATACGACTCTATATCCCAGATCTGGGGGGACTTAGTTCACACGCAGTACCAATTTACTTTTTCATGCCAGCAGACCAACAGGGTTTAAAATTTTCTTTTGACAAATTTTTTTTTCTGTTGCAATCCACAGCAATGAAAGATTTAGTTCAATATTTTTGACATGTGGTTTCTGCATACTGTACACTTTCCACACAACCCTGGAGGGCGAAAACATCGGGGCAATTAAATCAGTGAGGGTAGAAAACCTCTGGGGTGAGTGGCGATGGTTCTGATTAGGGTGTCAAACTCCCTACCGAGCGCAAAACTCCTTGCAGTTGTTATGTCCTGGAAATACAACTAGACTGTCTGAGTGTGTTTAAATCTGCGAATTGAGAGGCACCTGTGGGGATGTACCTGAGTGCATAAAAGCCCCTCCTCTGCCTCTCTCTCTCTCTTTCTCTCTCTTTCTCTCTCAGCCAGCAGACACTGCAGGAGCAGTGTCTCCCTCATCCACCACATTTTCCCCTTTTTTTCTTTGTTTTACTCTTAATAAATTCAACCTTTTGTTTACACCTAATCCTGATCCAGGCACGCAGACTCACAGAGCAAGGGAATGTAACACGGTGAAAATGAATAGTAACAACCGCATACAGCAAACACACAAGAAAACATGCGCACTGTAAGGAAACTCACCATTCCATTTATGGCACACAGGTTTTTGAGGAAAATGAAGTAGGTGTTGTTATTGATGTCAAATAAACATTTGTGGTTTGTTCAGTTTTGTTGAGTGGTTTAGTGTTTATGACAGACTATTATAAGGCTGATTGCTCTGGACCAATGACAGCATTCCTGTTCAACACCATGTTAATCAGAGAGAGCGGGAGGTAATGTTATAGGGAAGAAGGGAGCAGTGTTATCCCATGAAAAGGATGACCCAGTGGCAGGTCATTTGAATTAGCCAGAGCATGCATTCACAAAAGATCTGCATCGAGGTATAGATCTGGGATCAGATTTCCTTAGTTCACATCCCAATCATATCCATTATGAGGCAAAACTGATCCTACATGATAATGATGTAATGCCTTGTGAATACAGGCCTGGGACTGGATCCACCGATGTCTATGTAACAAAACCAAGCATGTCTGCAACATTTAATGAAAGCCAGCAGGACTTAATGTCACCAATTACAACAAAGATTTTCATATGGTGCATTTTAAGCATTTTAAAAACTTAATTTCAGCACATGATTTATTATTTTCTTTCATCTCTGAACATTCAGAACTTTGACGGACTGCTCCGTTGCTGGGGCAGCTTGCTTTTATTCCTGTTTATTCCACATGTAATCAACTGTTTCCACTGTAAAGTGTGACTGATCTGCGTGACATTGACTTGGAGGGACTTGGGATGTTTTAGGGATTTGTAATGTAGAGCGCAAACCTTGATTACTCAGCGTCGTGTTTACATAAATGCCACGCTCGCCTGGATCAGCGGCGGCCATGTTGGCCAATGCCAAACGTTACCGCACCACACTCTCCATCAGAAGCAGATGGTCTCCTTTCTTCAGAACCACTAAACCGAAACAACATCATTTATCTGTAGCTTCAGAGTTTACTTTTTGAAACATGCTCAATTAAAATGTTATTCTAAAACTGTCAACAGCTAAAGTGTAATTTCATTGGATCAGTCATTGTCAGAGTTTAGTTTTTTGGATTAATCCTAATCTGTCGTTTTTTTTGGGAGGAGAACTGCAGATGCCATAACTCTCCCAAACTGGCAGCAAGGACTGTCTCAGGAACAAGGCTGAAAACCATTCCAAATTTGGGTGGAAATTTGACATGGCAAAAAAAAAATGTAATGTTGAGCAAGTCTAGCAGGTTGAGCAAATTTTCCCTTTACCTTTAGATGAAACTGCTGAACAATCCAAGTATTTAACGTGCTCTATGCTCTCTGAATCTGTGCATGCCTGCACATACTAGCGGCCAGCGCTGCTGCATCCCAAAGGGGGTAGTTGTCCCCGAAACACAGGACACCTGAACATCACACGCATCTGTACTTAATTAAACATCTCATTCCAAAACCATGGGCATTAATATGGAGTTGGACTTCAGCCGAAATAGCTGAAACCGCTAATTAGAAGGGGTGTCCACATACTGTTGGAAATGTAGCGTATGATTGGTCATTATAGCACTGGAGAAAAAACAAAAAAAAAAAGGATAAAAAACTTTGGAAAAACGCATTGAGCCTTTGAGACACTTTTTTCTTCCAGAAAACAGGTGCTGGCTGGACGGGGGTAGATCATTGAAATTTCTTGAGTGAAAACTCAATGAAATTTAAAAAATTAGGCGGGAGGACAGAGATCTTAAAGAGGACAGATGAAGTGCTGCTCATGGTTTTTCACTCAAGTAATTCACAGCTGTAGCTGCTCATCTGTATCGCCCCAAGGAGAGCGTCTTTGAGCAGCCCTGCAGTGCCTCACTTCACCAGGATGACCTCACTTTAAAGGAGAGCACGCAGCTTGATGCATTAACACAAACTGCAGAGATGACATCCCAACGCTGGCTGCTCTTCTAGGCCCAAGCTTTCAAAGTGCTCGAGTTAGCCTGCTGTTAAAGAGAAAAATCACGGAAATTATTTCAGCTGACGACAGATGGTGTGACTCACTTCCTTGCAGCTGCAGGACACTGTGGCTGGAGTCACTATGTGACACACACACGCACACACATACACGCACATACTTACACACACACACACACACACGCACATGCACACACACGCATGCTCACACACAGCAGACATGCATGCAGACACATGCAAACACACATGCATGCATGCATGCAGACATGCATGCACCCACACAAGCACACGCACACACACAAACTGTACAGATCGATATCAACAAGCACACGCACACTGTACACACACATACAAATACATCGATACACATAAATACACATGCATGCATGCACACACACAAATACACATGTACACGACACACACACACACACACACACAGGCACATATGCATGCAAACACACACACACACACACACACGCACACAGGCACGCACACACACACATAAAAACAAACTAGACATATACTTTTACAGTAAAGCCATTTAGCAGATGCTCTTAGCCAAAGTGACTTCCGGAAGGTTAAGTTCACATGGCCAGAAAACCAACACTACAGCAAAGATAAGCCACTATAAAACCAGTGCCACCAAGGAGATGTGTGCCACAGGACTGACCCAACGCTTTCTTTCATTAACAGGAAGTAAACAGCCTGTTTTCCTCCAGTAGGAACAGCTGCCATATCTATGAAATACCATCAAAACAACCAAAAGCACTGCCAGATTTCATTAAGTTTTCCTGGCATGAGGTAGTTCTTTTTAATGCCAAACCTTTGCCCCTCCTCCCGCCATGCACTGAATGGAGGGGGTATCCCAGTGGGGGTATGGGGGGTGTCAGATCCACCGAAACCCATTGACTGAGTGGGAACCCATATGTCCAGCATAACCCAAAACCAGTGTTTCCTTGAGGCTCGGAAACAGGGAAAACGTGAGAACCATACGAATGGCAGAAAAACAGCCTTCATGAGGATTATTTTTTTTGATGAATGCTAGGAAAAAACGTTGTGGTGGTTTATGTGCTCTGTTTGGCTTTGCAAACCCTGCCGCCACTGTCATAGATGGATGGATGGATGTCTTTTTTATTAATGCTTCATAATAATAATAATAAAAACAGAGAAAATGAGAAGAGGGAGGAAGAATCATACATCAGATCCACCCGCACTGAGACTTGGTGGCTTGGTACACACACACAAACACACGCTCTCTTTCTCTCTCTCTCACACACACACATACACTCGCTCTCTCATACAGACACACACACACACACACACAAATACACTCGCTCTGTCATACAGACACACACACACACACACACACACAAATACACTCGCTCTCTCATACAGACACACACACACACACACACACAAATACACTCGCTCTCTCATACAGACACACACACACACACACACACACATACACTCGCTCTCTCATACAGACACACACACACACATACATGCCCTTTAACCTACTGTGGACTATTGAGAATGTGGAAAATTGCCATTTTGAGTGTTCCAAAGCATTCCAGAAAAGAGATACTTGTGATTCTACTGCAGAGAACTACCAAGGGTGACTTATAGGAGTTTGTGGTGAGCAAATAAAACAGGAAAACACAGTCACGTGAGGTGGCGGGGGGTGGGGGTTGAGTTGGCCCCTCTCCACAGAGTGTCTCAACATATAAACTTTTTTTGGGGGTGGGAGGGATGGGGGTCTTCCAAGGCAAGGAAAAGAGATCAGCCACACAACAGCCTGAGTTTCACTTGATGGAGGCCTTCATCATGATCATATATCTAATGCCTTCAGCTACGTGACAGCAGCCAGAACAAATCATGAAAAAACAGCCATCACCAAAGCTGAAACGCTTTATTGGCTAATGGCTTTTTCTGAGGGAAGTTAAAAATACAAGCTGTGCCAAATGATATTTATGGGTCCATCGTTCCGGGAAGTGGACTGGCCTCTCTCTGCTACGGTGAAGCTGTTTCATAACCACAATCAGGAGACAGTCTGTACAGTGTGAGAGACCAGGGGGAAGCCCGACCTGGAAGCCTTAGAGATAAGCATTAGTGATGATCTACACCACTGTTTCTCAACCCTGGTTTTGGAGATCTACCTACCTGTAGGTTTTCACTCCAACCCTAACAAGGCACACCTCATTCAGTGTCCCAAATTAGGGATGACGTTAATACCTACAACACAGTAGATCTCCAGGAACAGGGGCTGGGCAGCCCCAACCTACACTGAGATCAACATTAGACATGATCCTCGTCACATCAGAACAGACAAGAGTATAGTCTAAGAAACAGGGATCAGTTTCACAGATGTGAATCGGAGTAGCACAGTTGATTCATGATGCTCTTGGTATGACTGAATTCACACTCAATTCACACTATCGGTCAATTCGTATTACCCATGAGTTCATGCTGCCTTTCATTTTGTGCGGCCCATCAATCCACACTACTCATTACATCATGCAGTAAGACCTGCCGAACACGCTAATACGGACAGTCAACACGGCCATAAACGATCTGCTTGGGGGTTTCCGTAGCATTGTGTTACATGTAGCAGACGATGACCTGGATTTTACAGTTTCGGTTTTTGGTTCAGACACGCTGCCCCGTGCCAGGGCTGTGTTTGGAAAAGACGGGACGGGGGCGTGCAGCTCCGGCTGGGACGGAGAGAAGTGCAGCTCGCGCTCCGCTTACTTGTAGTTGTCGTCCTCCACAAACTTCTGCAGCTCCTCGATGTAGTGCACGGACATCAGGTACTTCTGCACGTGTGGCAGCGTCACCAGGTGCTCTGTGGGGGGGCAGCAGAGAAAGCAATCAGAGGAGCCAGAATCCACCAATACCCCCCAGTGGCATCAGCTTTATAATCTGCTTACAACCAACATAATCCACGTTTATAAGCAATGTATATGATGTTTATAACCCATGTTATAAGCCAATCAACTGTAAGCCATGTTTATACCTGACGTAATTTATGTTTACAAGCAAAATAATTCAAGTTTACGAGGAGGCGTATCACCCTGCTGCCCCTCCGCAGCCTCATGGCTGAAGCAAAGCAGGGTTTAGCTTCAGCTGTTAGTACTTGGATGGGAGACCTGATTTTTCTGCTGGAAGTGGTGTTGATGGTGATTCGTGTTCATTAAGGATCATGAGGAAAAAAGTTATTCCTTATTTCTTTGAGTAAAAAGTAAACACAGTCTGACACATTTGCCTTAGATGCAGAATTAGAAGAAGCAAAACCCAAAGACTGTTATAAAATAGGAGGAACACCCACATCTCCACAGTAATTCACTCATGAATAAAATTTGCTGAGAGAAACGATCGTTTAAAAGGTATTGTTTTTCCCCTTCTCTGTTTTCTAGCTCACGACCGACCACTGGCGGGTTCCGCAGCCCTAAAACCTTCCCAGACCTCCCTCTCACGCGTGCGGTTTTCTCTCGTTCTCTCATTACCTACGGCGCCCTGCGGCCATTTTCCAGAGACAGGCTCTGGCAGCGGAACCCAGGAGGGCTTTGTCTCCAACGGCGATGGACTCGCTTGAATTTTTACAACAAAAGAGTTTAACAAAATGCTTGTCTTCCTGCTGAGCTGCTTATTTTAACAAGCACTTAGGTCATTCTGGATCTCGGCTGTCAAGGCGGTGTTTATAAATGCTATAATGACACAGCGCGTGTTGCTCATCAGTTAAAACCTTACATTGTGGGTATAATGTCCCACTCACAGAGGGATGATGTTCTGGATCATTAACACCACAGAGTAAAAGTAACATCATCACCGGGGTAATAGAATGTTGGAGACGGAGTACCACCTTGATCACTCAGTGTGGTCGTAAAATATCAGTGTTAACGCAACATAATGACCGGGGTAAGAGAGTGATAAAAAAGCAAGGCTGCCCCCCCCCCCCCCCCCCACAGTGGTGGCAGGATGGGGGTAGTGGAATGTTTGGGAAGTGGTGGGCAGAGCAATGTAGCACAGGGCAGGGCGGGGACCCACCGTAGTTGCAGGACACCTGCAGGTCGGAGATGATCCTGAGGAGGTTGTTCATCTGATTGGTCCTCTGCTCCGTCTCGATGATACTGTCTGAAGCCGGATAGGCTGAGTCGATGTAGGTCATGTCAAACAGGTAAATACCTGTACAGGAGAGAAAAGGAAAGAGGAAAAGGTGAAGACAGAGAGAGAGATGGAGAGAGAGAGAACGTGTGTACCTGTTTGAGCGCATAAAGGAAAATAAACTTTGGAAACTGATTACATGTTTTTGGCAGTCCTCAGACCCATTTGTTATTCACACTACATGCGCAATCCTCTGCCTAAAAAGCAGCTAAGACTATATATTGTAGGCTTATACACTGACTGCTATTAGCTGTGACACTGATGACTTGCCATAGTTTGTGCTGTTTGCTAATCATTTTACATGCACTTATGTAAGCTGGAACTTCTCTGGCTATGACAGGTGAGTGATTCACTCTTTTGCACAAGGGCTACATCACCTCTTTAGCCATAAATGTGGCTGGCCAGGCATTGAGGCAATTTACTGCTAAATTTTATCACCTTATCTCAGCTTACCTGTTAAAATGTCAATTCAGGTAAAATAAAGACAGATCGCAGACAGAAAACAATATATTTTGCTTATCTTGAGGACGACTCATTGGGAGACTAATGTCTTCATGGCGTCGGTATGCTGCAGGCCGGACTAAGCCAGCGTGCTGTCTCTCACTGTCTGGGCTGCTAGAAATTTCTCATCTGTGAAGACTTGAGAGCCAAAGGCAGTCCTCAGAGATCAGGGAGCAGCGAGCACCAGGGCTAAGCCCAGAACAAAATGGCTGCTCCCCCTTGGATAAGCACTGTGCCAGTTCCTCTCAAACTGTATTTCTAAAAGTCAACCAAGAAACGTGCCACGCCAAGCAGGGAAACGTTCACTAGGCAGCTTGACAAACACTTGTGATGCTCAACCAAACTGTATTTCTGTTTTTCATTTTCCATGATTACATAAGAACAAGAATGTGAAAATGTTTAGAGGATGAAAACAGGCCTCTCAGCTCATCCAGGTTTATCTTGTCTCTACTGATATAATTGCTATCAGCAGGAGGTTTGCAATTCCGTAGAGTTATAAAAAATCTCTCAAATACACACAGACGAACACGCATACACACATGCACACACAAGCAACAATTCACATTTTTTGCCACATTTCTCTTTACAAAACAACTGTTATAGGGCACTCTGTATATGACATCTTACATAACCGTCCCAAATAATGGGTTGACTCCCAAAGGAAAAAGAGATGCCTGTAAAACAATTTCCCCCTTTTCACCACTGGCATGCAAACCGAAATTAAGAGAAAAATTCAGGATCTGTCTGTTTCTTCATTACCAGCTGAACAAACAGTGAAACTGCAGCCCGCGGGTCTGAGCAGGCATTACACAGAACTAATAGGAGCCAATGGGACGGGGCTGTGGGTGGCTCATGCCGTTAATGCGCTGTTCTAGGGTGCGGCCGGATCCCTCGGTCTGGTTTTTAATCCGGACTGCGCTGATTGCGGCTGGCAGTCCTGCATGGCCGTTGCGCAGCTAGCTTTAGCATTGCCCTGGGATTACAGCGTTTCACTAGCGACCCCTGCTGGTCCCTCCTCGTTTTACGATTTTTGCTTGTAACTTAAATGCTGACATACAGTTCTGTTCATGAAAAAGTTCTACAAAACTGCTTCTGAGACAGAGATTTACACTTTCTCAGGAGTCTAAGCTCCTCAACTCACACAATTCTCAGTCCTTCTTAGACTGAAAAGGCAGCTCTGCCCAATGATTTCAGTTAACAAGGAGGCTCCATCCCCCCTCGCCTCAGCTCAGAACACGATAAACCAGCCAGCGATTTTGGTCTTATTTTGATATCCACAGCCACCCGTAGCGTGTCTCTCCACCACCTCCTCCCAAGGTCCTCAGTTTTCAGTCTGACAGGAGTAGATTCTGGAACTGGTTTTTGGATGACTGAACTTTATAGAGTTCCTAATTCTGCCTCTTTCTGGGTTAGCCTTCCAGTGGAGAAAAGGGATAAGCAAACTGGATCACCATAAAAAAGCCCGGTCAAGCTAATTCAACCAAACCAAAGAAGCAAACAACAAGCATACGAGAGAGACACTGCGAGATTGCGGGGGGAGGGAAATCCTCTGCACCAGATATCCTTCCGGCCCTGGAGACCGTCCACAGGGTGAACCTCATGAAGTCACATCCTCTGTGTCATTAAGTTAAGTTATCCAGGCAAAGGTCTGAATTTTATTTTTATTTTTTTCTTTATTGTGCAATCTGCCAAATCCGCTGCTATCGGAGAAGATGGCTCTTGCTCTTCCTGGCTCTGACTCAAAGGACAAACGCAGCGCATCACAGCTCAGCTCCGCCCCCTGGGCCATTTAACTCCCCTCAGAGTTTTCCCTCAAAGTCCGAGCCGCTCCACAGTGATTCTGCTTCCAGCACCGATCAGGCCTGAAGAAGATGTACCTGTGACCTGAGTGCTGCTGCACTGATGCAGTTTGGGTAATTTTCCAGGAGGGTTGACAATGAGCAAGGCAGGATGCAAGGCTGTAGTGAAAACCTACACCCTTGTTCAGAGAACATTCCGGAGCCTTCCAACACTGCCGTTCTACACTGGCCTTCTGCATTACAGTTCTACACTGCTGTTCTGAACTGACATTCAACACGGGATTCTAATTGTGACGCTCAACAGCACAGTTCTACACCACCATTCAACACCACCGTTCTACACCCGCATTCCGCACCTTGGTTCTACACTGCTGTCTACTCCACTGTTTGACACTGCCATTCAACACCACTGTTCTACACCACCATTCAACACTGATTTTTTATAGCAGTTTGACAGAGGGCTGGCACTGGCTGACTATTCATCCTCATCCATACCACCCAGATATTATTTCTAAAAGGTTAAATATATCAGGCTGAAGGCCATGCAAAAGTCAGGTGACCAAACAAACCTGCTTTCCAAACAAGATTTCTAATATTAGACAAACACAAAAATGACCCTAAGAGTTAACAGAGGCATAGCACTCTTACCCATGACTGACGTCATGACAGTTTTCTCAGGCAAGCCTCCAGGAAAGGAGGCTCATTATTGGGTGACTTATATCTGACAGCCCATTTGTTTTCTGAGAGTCCATTTTATTTTCTGAAGTAATTTTGGTTAAGTGCCTCCCTCAATGGGGCAGTGGCTGTCTGGGATTAGAACACACAGTACATTTGGTTATCAGCCAAGGTCCTAAGCCATGACACCAGAAAGTGTAGGTAATAAAGAGCTGGTGCACCTTTAATCTGTTCTGGGGTCAGTTTTACTGCAGTGTAATGTTCTCCAGTCCTGACTGTATCTCCGCTGCTTTCACCTGTCTGACCCTCACACCGAGATCACACACAAACAAACACGCACTCACGCATACACACACGCACACACACACACACACGCACACACACACACACACACACACACACACACACACACGCACACACACACACACACACACACAAACACGCACGCACACATAAACACAGAGGATGCCCAGCAGCAGGCGAGCATCACAGACTCAACCCATTGTTTATGGATGACAGTCCCCACTAATTACCCTCACTGACAGACTTGCCGTAACCCACCTTGTTGAACACACTGAATTAAACTGGACACAGTTCAGTTGAAAAATGGTTCCCAGTCAGCAATAATTGACAGCCAGACCCCTACCCCTGTTTGTAGGATGTTACCATTCGTATCCTCTAAGGGGCACAGAAACAAATTAAAGTGGAGCTGTTTATCCAAGGTGCCCATAAAACACTCTCTTTACAAGATGTGGCAAATTGTGGGTCAACGTTTACAGGCCCATTTACAGTGAACACCCAATAAATCTGGAGGAGAGAGGGGAACGAGGCAGACAGCTGAGCCCAAACTCCTGCAAAGAGAACCGGGTGGAGGGGAGGGGGGGGGGGGGATAAGGAGAACAGCTCCATTATGAGGACTCTCCCCATTATCTCACCATTGAAATACAAACTGTGGTGTAACTGAAACAAAGAGAAAAGAGGGAGGCTGCAGTGGAAGAGTGCCACTCTTACACTGCACATAAACAAACTCTCTCACACATAAACTAACTCACAAACTCCTGCATGGGGACTGTCACAGCCAAACGCATGCAAGGGCATACACTCCGACATACACAAACTGTCATACATACATGACTGGACACACAAACACACACACACACAGATGTACTCACACTCATACACAAACTCTTGAACACATACTTCTTGAGCACGCACTCACAAAGACACACAAACGCTCTCTCTCGTTCTCTCTAACAGACCGACACCCACACACAGACCCCACATTTACGTCAGAAGCATGAGGTAATGCAAGTACACAGTGCCCCAGGGTATCCTTATTTAATTTATAGTGGAAAAATTACAATGGAGTCATTACTTGAATAGCTTCGTAACACAACCTTTTACCCCCCCCCCCGCACACTACAATGTTGTGTTTTCCAACAGTGTTTTGCCTGTTTGTGTCTCTTAGCAACTATTTATTGTTGCCGTGGAACCCTTGGGTGATCCTGACCAGGTGTGTGACTGGGTCCCCCTTTGATTCAGTATAACTGTGATTGTCACACAGCTGTCAGACGAGGTCATTAAATCACCATTAACCGAGAGTGTGTGACACACACAGGATGTCCCACGTTCACAGTGAAGGGTTTTAATTAGGCCTGAAGTGTGCCTGTAAAACCATGAATGATTAAGCAGCCTCTTGAAGCTCCATGGTGGTCTGCTTAAACTCAGCATACACAAGGCACTGATCGCCAGAACCGCAGTCCAGTGCTGAACTATGGGGGGAGGGGGGAAGGGGGGAAGGGGTGGGGGGGGGTTTGATGGGATGGTGGTGCTGGTGTCCCAGTGTGAGGTTCAGACAGTGGGGATGAACTCAGAGAACATTAGGAAAACCGATCCCAGGACAGTTTGGGTTAAAATACCCTGGCTCGTTCACGGCGTCTCACGTCCAACACACAGGCCTGGGAACCAGCTGTGCCTCTGGGGTCCACACGCCGGGGCGGAGAGAGCAAAGTGATAAAAACCTAAATCAAAAAGAGCCAAAACTTCACACGAAGCTGGAAGGAAGCATAACGACCTGCTCGTATCCTAACGACGAGTCAACCGCACCCTCTTAAGGGCCACCGTCTGAATGAGGCTTCACACGCGTTGGTGACGACCCGACCAATCAGAGCCCCGTATATCTGAGGTTCTTAACGGAGCTGGCGTGTGTGTGGCAGCTGAACAATAACATTCCTACAGTATGCAGGGCCATCATGCGGATGGCCACAGGGCCCAAATGCAGAGCTTAAGCCTTCTCCTGGTGTGTGAAAGTCACACAGTGAGACATAGGGTAGCCATCTGTGAGATGTGTTCATTACAGGCATTTAGCAGATGCTCTTTTCCAGAGCGACTTATACAACTTTTTACATAGCATTTACATTGCATCCATTTATATAACTGGATATATACTGCAGGTTAAGTACCACGCTCAAAGTTACAATGGCAGATGTACCATCCGAGAATCGAACCTGTGACCTTTAGGTTACAAGCCCAGCTCCTTACCCATTATACTGCACTGCCGCCGTGTTCTAGGTGAGGTTCTTTGCGAGGTGAGGTTCTCAGCACTATTGTGGCGGTGATGAGTCTGACTATGGGAGGCAGTTCTGTGAGACAGAGCGGGTTGTTTGTTCTTCTGTGTTTGTGCTGCGGTACGCTTTGGTAATATTTACAGATGTATTTCCTGCTGATAAAGCACTCAAATTAGAGGGAGAGAGAGAGAGAGAGAAAGAGAAACTGATATCAAGATAAATATTGTCTTTCAAAAATGCTACCGCCACTAATGCTAATGCCGCTCATCACGTTGAACTGAATTGCGAGCGAGAGAGAGAGAGAGAGAGAGAGAATAAGGAGGACACAGAGAGACTGCAGAGGAGGTTACTGGAGAGGCAGAGGAGAAAACATGGGCTGGAAAGGCAATCTCCCGTCTATCAAGAGTGGACGCGCCGGGGTGATCTCACGCTAACGTTTGCCAGCTGCATGAACCGTGTAGCGCACTAAAGCAGACGAGAGGAACGCTTCACCCCCCCCCCACCCCCCACCCCCATGCACCTTAAACTGGAGACGTTATTCCCTCTTACCACATATTACCCCCCTTACCCTCATAAATCCACATTTATCATCGTTAGGAAGATTAATCTCACCTCGTTTCCAAACTGACCGGCGATTCACCATGACCTACTTGTGAAAGCATTCCCAGCAATGTCTTTCCCAGGAAAGTCCTTAAGACACTCAGACTGGTCCTTAGTCCCTGGCTACATAAAATATGGAAATCAAGCCCATAAGGCTGAGTTCCAGACGATTCTGGTTCATTCACAGGTAAATGGGGATGACAGTGCAGAGGACAGGGCAGTGTTACTTTCAGCTGAAACACACTGCACATGCACAGGATAGCCTATGGGAGCACTCTTATACTTCAAGTGTGTCTAGCCGTTTGGCAAGTTCAAACACTAATACATTTTGTTATGCTGCAAAGGCTGCTCTGCTGCTTGGTTTTGCATATTTGACAGAGCCATTGATCTCTATGGTCCACTAGCATTTTGAAATACCTGGTGGACATACCCAGAGTCAAAGGGTCCGCACAACTCTAGGCCTGTGTTTCACCGGTGATTACCCTGTGATTAACTGGACTTAATATACTGAGCTATATGGGGCGATATAGCTCAGGAGGTAAGACCGATTGTCTGGCAGTCGGAGGGTTGCCGGTTCAAACCCCGCCCTGGGCATGTCAAAGTGTCCTTGAGCAAGACACCTAACCCCTAACCTCTAACTGCTCTGGCGAATGAGAGGCATCAATTGTAAAGCGCTTTGGATAAAAGCGCTATATAAATGCAGTCCATTTACCATTTAATATGTTTAGCTCAATGGCAGTTACACAGAAAAAGGCTCAGGATGCATTTTACACTGATGTTATGCTTTATCCAGTGTGACTCTCCAAGCACGGGTACAAAAGTTTGACAGCTGTGCAAATTTCCTCACCTTAGAATAAAGTTCTATGCATGAAAGTTGACACAATGTGTGTGTCCGTTATACCTGCATGAGGGTGTGTGTGTCTGTATGTGTGTGTGTGTGTGTGCGTGTGTGTGTGTGCATGGCTGTCTGTGTGGGGTTACAGGAGGTTCAGTGCCTCAACACCCTTCTCAAGCCAGCAATTTCTACACCAGAGAGGCAGATAAAACCACCTAATTTCCTGTACAAGTCAAAGATAAGGATACAGAAATAACACAGATACCGTTTTAGTGAGCTCATGAGTGTGTCTTCACCTCGGCCCAGAGCGGCCTGCCAAACCTGCTTCACCAGAACCAAACACCTAATGCATACCATAGAACTTCAGGTTCTGGCAGCTACAGTCACTATTCATAGACACAACACATATGGCTATAGAGGCTTTTCAGCGACTCTTGGTTCTTTGAGCCGCCAGATATTAATACAATAATACAAGAACAGAATGTTATGAAGTCACTTGAGACAAGAACTGGATCTAAAGAGGAATTTTAATTTTGACACCATTTCCATATCAACTGTATCAACCTTGTACCCCCAGAACATACTATAAAAGGAAGAGGAACCCTTCTGAGAAGTAGCATAATTGTTATTATTATCAAGTATTTTTAGTCCAAAGGATGACTTTCGTGTAAACAGCAAATGGCGATGAGCCAAACTGCAGAGAGCCTCGCTACCAGGCACGTTCCCCGGACCTCCACTCAGCCACTTCCTGTCTTGTGTCGGGGCTGTTTGAGGACACCATCAAATAAAAAACGTTTCATATTTTATCACGTTACAGACATACACAACTGTGGGGGGGACACACAAAAGCTTCTATGTGTTAAATCAACTCTAAAATTCTGCATTGATAGTGTAAATATAATAGTGGTAAAATGTACTCCAGAGTTAAAGTACTCTGTCACTGTTAATTTTACACTGGCAATGTTGCTGTGTGTACTACAGCTGTTCTGAAGGAGCAGAGAGAAGCATTTGCTGGTGTCACATTTTCAGATGTCTCAGTTACACCTCAGATTTAAAAAATGTACAGAAATGTGCATCATAATTTAATTTGCCAAACTTTTTCAGAATAATTCAACGGATTGCTCAGATTGAAGAGTAATGCTCACATTGATATTAGCATTACTAATATTGAGATTATTTTCAGAAGGTTATCAAACTATCAAATAGAGTATGTAAAACATAATGTCTTATGTGTTTCAGTGCCTGTAGTGCAAGTAAAATAGACACTGAAGTTGCAAGACATAATGCGAAGGAGAAGGAGTTAGGCTTAGATGTGTGGAGCCAAGTAAACATATAGTGACAAGAAGGTTAATCTCGGTGAGGAATAGCAAAGCAGCTTGAGATTTTCAGGTCCTAAAGGTATTAGGCTATCCGTGGTTTCAAAAAAAAACTTAAGGCTGATAAGATTTCACTCAATTTCATTACACCTCCACCACTCATTTTGCAAAATGATTGGGACAGACTTCACTGCAACTGAGGCCAAAGGAGGCTATTTCGAGGAAAGTCACATCTGAATATTAAAACTCAAGTAAAACTCACCTTTAATATTATTGTACGTAGAAAATAAAAACATTTTTTTACACTTTGGTCTTGAAAAACCTACATGAAATTTCGTGTTATTCAATAAATGCGCGTGCATTAGAATTTTTTCTCTACCCAAAGTTTTTTTTTTAAACCACAGGTGACCTAATACTTGTACTGTATATATTATATACACACACACATGTCCATCTAATCAAGGCGATGAATGATAAATAGCTATAGCTACGGGCCAGATCTGCTGCCAGGCTGGAGGAAAACTATAGAACTATAGAGACGTGTCATTAGGCTGGGACTGCGGTTCGGTAAGACAAAGTCAATTTTCCTACGTTCAGTGTGCATTTTTCCGCCCTTACATCACACCGGGGGGGAGTCGGGGGGTGAGGGGGATGTGCAGCACTGACATGAAGCCCCCGCCGTGGTGGACTACATCAGAGCAAGGCCACCCGTGCCAAAGAGAAAGAGAGAGAGCAAGCGAGAGAGAAAGAAAGAGAAGCTTGTTAACCCATCCAGTAAACGGTTACTGTGCAATGAACTCCTGCTCTTTTAACAGGCTTGTTAAACCGCCATTGCCCTCCTGTACAGGAGCAAGCCAGTATTTGTTTTTTTTACTACAGTTCTCCTCTGTCTTTCAGGAGCATCTGATCTTTGAACTGAAATGCAGTCCCAAAGTCCCACCTGGACAGGGAATTCTTTTAACAATTTCTTCCTCCATCCAGTTCTTATCCTCGTAACTGGGAATGTTGTTTCTCCTGGTGCATATGTGCACAGCACAAAGAAACCCTGCAGACATGCAACAGGCACATGTTGCCAGCATGCATTGACATTAAACCCACAGAAAGCATTCGCCTGGATGTAGCGATCGATGCATAATCAGGCCTTTTTTAAGGGTCTACAACCTGGATGCTAAAAATGCAGAATTTGCATCCTTCCATCGTCTGATCTATACAGCACGAACAGGTGAAAGCAATAAGGCAGAAATGAGATGGCAAGAACTAAAAAGGGTTCCCCTATGAAGACAAGCCAAAGGAGCCTTTTTTCTTAGAGTAGAGTCTACACAGTGCTAATTAATGTATGTCCAGCTAAAAACCTTTCCTGAGCTTTATCTTCAAAAGGTAGCTGATTTTATAGCAGCTTCAGTTTCCACCACTCCTGTGCAAATGGGACAAATGTGTTACTCTGGGCATGCAAAGAGTTACTCCATAACTACAGGCTTTATTCCCGAACACATTTTAAGGACCTGAAGGAGAGGGGAACACCGAGCCTCTGGCACACTGACCCACAGCAGGGCTGAGGGCTGTCTCAGGGACAGCAGAGGGGCCGTGCGCCTGTGCCAGAGGAGGCAGTCTGCACCCCCTCACCTGCAGGTGTGTCACCCACTGGGCCCTAATTACCACTGAGGTAACACACCACTGCAGGGAGAGACAGAGGCAAGGGGAGAGAGTGAGAGAGAGAGTGAGACTGAGAGAGAGTGTGTGTGTGCGAGAGAGAGAGAGTGAGTGAGTGTGAGACTGAGGGAGAGAGAGAGTGAGTGAGTGTGAGACTGAGGGAGAGAGTGAGTGAGTGAGTGTGAGACTGAGGGAGAGAGAGAGTGAGTGAGAGAAAGAGTGAGAGAGAGTGATTCTGAGAGCGAGTGTGTGAGAAAGAGAGGAAGTGAGTGAGACTGAGAGAGGGAGGTAATAAAAGGACAATAAAAACATTTTCTACTCGGTTTTTAAAAATTAAACATTTTCTATGTGCCAAACTGAAATGGCCGCCAGAAATGAGAAATGAGTGCTATTCCCGAAGAGAACGGCAACATAGAGCAGTGCATGCTGGGAGAGCTACTGAGACATACACATGTTTAGTACAATATAAATATTTAATAACTACAATGGTCATTGAATTACCATGGAACTTGTAAGAGGATGTGGGACAGGTTTTTATTTTCTTTGAAAGTTTGACCTACGCAATTTATTAAATATGGATGTGTAAACAATTTTTAAAAGGGGAAAATATTATTTACTTTTTTCAAAAATTTTCCAGACCCTGGTTTTGGCATCCCTGGTTTAGCAGGCACCGATCTGTTTAATGTTATTATTTACATATTGATTCCTAGGTTTTTGTTTTTATTGAAGCCATATTGGCTAAATACCTTACTAAATGGTACAAGCTGCAGTGCTTGATATTTATAAGTCTAACTGGGAACCATGTGTTTCCAGGGCCTGCTCCTGAACCATGAGAGCTACACTGCTATGCTAAAGCTAACCGGCCTTTTTCAGCTCAATCCTCATCTTTGCCCTGCCTGATAACCAACGCCCCCCCAAACATTCCAGCGCAAATAAACTCAGCTAATGACAATAACCATCCCTGAATTCCTCTCAACAGCCTTGCCTGCCAGAATTTGCCGGAACTCGCTGGAAAGCTCTTCTCTCCGCTGACCTGCCGGGGTGGGCGGGCGTTGAGCGAGAGCTCTCCTGTGAGTTTTTCCCCGTTGCCTGGTTACCACTGATTAACAATGCTGATGGCATCGAGCTGGACTGGAGGAGAACGACCTCAGGAATCCAGATTCATCTGATCCTTGTCATTTCTCGATCCCTGACCACAATAACAGAAGAAAGCTGCCTGCCCCACGCTGCCGATGAACAGGACAGGGCCTGCATTCATAAAGCATCAAAGATCAGGCAAGGCAACAGAAAAAGATTCATTTCTGGACATCAACTGCAATTGAAATATTAAAGTTTAACCTTAAATAAAGTATCAACAGCATCAATATAGGCTTGACTGTTATTTTATTTAATGTAAGCTAACAAAGCATACAGCCAGTACAGTGGGTTTTTCCTTTTTAAATCTGCTTGGTCCAGAATTTGCTACAGTTCAGTGGTACCTGTTGAAATAACGAATACCATATTAAAATAATGTAAATATTTTTTTGGAATTAGATGCTCCAAAATCTGGTGCTGCTTAGCAGCATCCCCCAGAAACTCTTTTTTTCTGTACAACTAAAGCTGCATGTCCAGCCAAAAATGTTAATTCTAGCCCTATGTCACATGACTCAAAAGAGAACAATACCGCACGCTTCAGATTACTGATAATTTAGTCTATACGGAACCTTTTTCCGCCTCTGGAGATGTCGAAAATGCCTTTCTTCCTTTTCTGACTCGTAACAAATCTTTTAAACATCAGCTGTGTAATTACAGCTGGAATTTAAGAAGACTGGTCTAAGCCTTAAATCTTTTCATTTATTTCTGATACCGTTGTCCAGAACCATTCACGCATAACTAACGCAACTCTGAGTTTTTCTTTTTTAAAAAATGAATTTCCTTCATTTCTTTTTGTTTTTGGCAGTCATGTTTTTCTCGAAGTGATTGCAACCTGTTTTCGCTTACTCTGACATTCGTTCACAAAATGGCCCTTTGCTCTTTTACACATGTTCTGATATATACTCTATCATCCATTAACATGCAGTCCAGTTTAATGCATCAATAATTTTATAGTTATTTTCCTAAACTGACAGTAACTTTGATGGTTTTCTGTATTAAATGGATCTTATGGAGTCCCTGTCTTGGGGCAAACTGGTTTGGTAATGACCCCAACTGGTCAGGTAATGACCCTGATCTCGGCATATCAACTAACAACTGAATGATTCTGTCTTTTAGTACTTTTAAAGTATTTTTTGAGCACCGTTGCTTGACATATTGCCATGCAATTGTTTTTTTAAATGCAAATTTTTGCCAAGGTCAACATAAAAATGTAGTTTTCTCCAATAAATGCCAGATTCTCAGCCTGAAAAGAGTTCAAAATATCTGATACAGCTCCATTTGTCAATAAATTAATACCTAGTTTATTTGAATGCAGTGCAGAATTAATTTCATGAATGGTACCTAATTCTCTGTGGTAACAGGATAAGAAGCAGCAGCTGACATCACGCAAGGAAGGAGAGAATGCGCTTGTCTGCGCTCTCCTGAACTGACCTGCAATGAGCATTTCAGCGTGAGCACGACTGGGGAGAAAAGAAGGGAACGCACAAGGTACAAAAATAAGTCAAGGGAATAAAAATTTAAAAAGACAAAAAAGTAAAAAATGAAAAAATAAAAAAGAAGCAATAAGACATGATTAGACAGAATAATAAGTGATTAGACTGAAGGAGAGAAAATTTAAAAAATGAAACAAAGATAAGACAAAAGAAAGAAGAAAGAAGAGTGGGTCAAGGAAGACAGATGCATCCAAGACAAAAAAAACCAAATAACATATGAAAAACAAGTGAAAGACAAAGGGTAAAAAAAGCAACCTGATCTTTCCAAGATGATCTGGTATGATGGAAGGACATGTTCCTCCCTAAAATAGAGGAAACGTCTCAATTTGTCTTCCACTGACCTACCAGGCCTTTGAGTCCAATACGGACCATAAAGTGCACAGCCTGAGGTAGCATGAGGGCTTCTCTTATGTAACTGGCTGGTGCTGGCCTAAACGAATATGCCTGAACAACAAAGCCCTCCATGGTAAATAAAGCCACACTGCCTTCACTCTTTACAATCAGCCACTGCCTGCTCAGCTGTCGGCTTTCCTCAAAAAGAGGATGACTGTATCACACATTCTGCAGACTCACCAGATATGTCTGCATTCCTTCCATCTTCTCTGCTTCTTAAGCACACAAGGTTTCGATTGGTTACAGGAGTCGCAGTGCTCTGCAATGGTACAGAATGGCCACAGCACTGTCCTTGGTCACACAACTTCATTTTCAGAAGATGCATCCAAAGTTGGAATGTTTAAAGACAGGAAGACAGAATTTTCAACGGAGAGCTGAGTATCTGGTGGGTCTCCAGAATCTGTGACTGTAGTGTATGTGCAGTGACATGGACGGTGATGGAGTGACACTGCTGGGTGGCTGAAACCCTCAGCCAATGATGAGCTGCTTTGCCCTTGTCCGTTAGACACTGGAGGCTCCTGCAGTTATGGAGCAGAGTGGACAAAATGAATACATGAGCAGAGTATCTGGTGTATCTAGGAGTATCTGTGACGGTAAACGGTAGCGATCATTCCACTGACAGACATGTCTGCCAAACAGTCCTGTTAAGGCCCACTAAATACAGCTACTGTCATACGGCTACATTTCATGAGAAAATGCAGACAAAAAAGTTACATCATGTGTTTTATTTATCAGTACAATTTATCTGATGAGGAACGGCGCAGCCAGCCAGCTGTAAGGGGATAATGAGATGGCCACATTCAGAGAGGGAATTTTAGTATGAGAATTTGACCAGGACATTGTCAATAAAGAAAAACAAATAAATAATTTTGTAAAACATTTTGGCTGTTTTGCAGATTTATGAACAGTAATTTAAAAAAAAAATTGGCTGTCTGTTTTCTTCATTGCAGACCTGGCAAAAATTGCTGTTTGGAGAGAAAAAAAAAACATAATTCAAAAACCTCTACTGCATATTTTATATTTCTTATAGTGACCTCACCTTGCTCTGGTACATGTCAAACCAGTCTTTCCAAAATAAGACTAAAGTGGGCTCCACATGCACATAGTTCAGATCTGAATCATTTAGAGCCAGCCCATAGACACCCCACCACTTCTCCCAGTTCAAGATCTCACTTTCTGTTCGCGAGACTTAATCCTGCCATTCAGCATGCAAAACACTGAATGCTTCTCTCAAAAATGTGTCTTCATAGAAATGTTGCAGATATTACTGTCAGACAGACACGGCTGTCAGCGGTCAGATCCAGACTGTGTGTGAGTACCAGCCCCGGGGGTTTAAGGGGTGTGTTATGTGAGGAATCTCGCACCGCGGGACGGCTCTGGGTTTTAAAACTCCGCCGCGCCGTCCTCAGAACCGCCAAACCAGCAGACACCCGGCCCCCTGGCACCCCGGGCCGGTTTTAACCGAAACATACGCTGTGATTTGAGAGGTGTTACCAGATTATAGAACTACCACACTCATACTGTAGTAACATGGTTAAGAGCATCACTATAGAAACTAGTATTACCACGCTCACAGTAACCTTTTGAAACAGCATCTCCACGCTCACAGTAACATGAGGAACAGCATTACCATACACAGTAACTTGAAAATGGTTAGCCATTTCAGAAACATACAAAATGGCAAAAAAATATTCACGAACGGTTTACAGTGTGTGCCCCGGTTCACTGAACTGAATGGATTAGCTTGAATCCAATAAAATGAAACTGAACCGTACTGAACTAAATTGAATTGCATTTTGAACTGAAGTAAACTGAATGGAAGTGAACTGAACTGAATTGAACTGATCTGAATCTGCGGGCCATCTGGCCTTCATGAAGAGGACTCTCTCACCGCTAGGTTATGGAAAGCAGAACAGAGCTACGCACATTCAAAAAACCACTCCGCTCCCTAAGTGTTCTGCGTTCGGACAGACACGCTGGTTCGGTTCGGTCCGGTTCGGTCGCCTGGGCTCGTACACGTTCCCAGCAGCTGCTGCCGCTACGGCTGGCGCTGCGTTTAGCGAGCGGAGCCGCTCCGGTAATCACGCCCTCTGGGTCCCGTCCCAGAAGGAGCAAATATCTCTGTAATAAGACCCTGTTCACACGCTGTGAGCGACGCTGTGAGCCGTGCGCTAACCCTGTTCACACGCTGCGGATGGTAAACGCTCCGTCGGTTTCACAGCGCAGTGCGTCGGCACGCTCGTCCTCGGAAGAGCTGAGCGCGTCCATCTGTGTGTGCGCACGGGCGCGAACGTGTGTTGTGAGCGTGAAAGTAAGAGTGTGAGCGCTTGTGAAAGTGTGAGCGCTTGTGAGTGCATATGTGTTCATTTGTGCATGTGTTTTTACACATTACAGACACAAAGCAGATGGTCCACAGAACAGATTTTCGGATCCAAGTACCCACAAGTTCCATTAACATATTTATGAATGTCAGTTGAAAGTGCATTACATAAAGTAAGTTTCCCCCCCCCCCCCACATGTATCTTGTGGTCCACCTGACCTTTTCCCACCACCCATCAATGACTCCTGATTCTATAAAACTGCCAAAGTGATTATTTATTACTCTAATTGTGTATAGTGCATATACGCTATGTAGTGTTTAAATAGCCAAGCTGTAATGGAAATAAATCACTGATATTATTGTTCTTTTAAATATTTATATTAAATATTTTTTTAAAGTAGTGTTATGGCACTCCAATAAATTGCTCAAACCTCTTGTGAAGCCAACTGCGCACATATTCCTAAAGCCCACAAATAAAAAAGGTCAATCGATAAATCTATAAATCAATGCAAAATATGCAGAGATGGTGCCTGCACAAAGGGTCAACACTGTTTCAGCCATGTTTTTGCCCTATATGGGCGGCACCCCTGTTCCTTTGAATCCCCACTAAAAATAAAATGGGACGTGCTTGTAACGCAGAGAGGGTGTTTAAATCAACCCCCTAAACCACCCACCCCCAAACCAGATGTGTCTAAACCATATGGGATTGATCATTTTTAAATACGGGCTTTAAAATCGGCTTTAAATGCGTCTCTGTTTTGCGAGGGGCTTCCGTGGCGGTTTGGGGGGACTTTCATCAGCAGGAAAGCAGCCACGCTAAACGCCTGAACTTCCCGCTGACTTGTACGGAAAGCAGGGTTTTTTGTTTTTTTTTAAACGGAGGGCATGCTAAGGGCTCATGGGTGAAACTCATTCAGGATATCCAACCCCAGCTGTTCAGGGGGGGTGGAGGGGGGGTGGTGGGGTTTTCCATCTCTCGTTTTCCAGAGACCAGGGCTCAACAGTCAAGGACGCTTTGGTTTGTTTTTTTCCGGCATGACCGCGGTGCTTAGATGTGGAATAATTAAAAGATATTTCGAAAAAAAGAAAGCCGGGTAACATTCCGCCGAGCCAGACGTCCCTTAGAGACTCCGTCTGATTAATACAAGAGAGGAAAAAACAAAAGAAAGGGAAAATAAAAGACAGAAACGGTGACCCCTGTGATACGTCCATCGTCCCTGCAGCTGAAAGGGAACGAAGCGCAGATGTGACCCCGGCTGGGTCTGCAGATGCTCCTGCTCGTGCTCTTAGGGGACAGAGCAGGTCTGCTGGGTCTATCTGACACGCCGGCCATTGTCCTGTAGGTGTGCCGTTACTCCAACTCCAAACTCCTCTATATTGTGTGTCTCTATGCTGTATAAATAAGGCTAATGGGTACAACCCAGATACAGCCAAAAGGATACAGCCGATACAGCCAGAGTACAGCTGAGATACAGCCCAAGCACAGCTTAGATACGGCATGTATATCGCCTGGACACAGGCCAGATACAGCATGAATACAGCCGGTATACAGTGTGGATACAGCACAGACACAGCCTGGATGCAGCACTGATGCAGCACAAAATACCGTTTCATCAGGAAGTGCCCCAGTGGAGTCTGTGGATGCTCAAGCCCTCCCCGCACACACACCTGCCCAGGACATCAGGGGCTTAAAGAAATGAGATTTGGGAGAAGGACGTCTCTGGCCGGGTTTTTGTCCCGGCTGTATCCGGTCCCTGAGCTCAGGCCAGCGCTCGTGGCCTCTGAATCCTTTTCCCAAAAGGCTAAATGGCTACAAGCAGGCAGGAAGATTACATCACTGTCCTGGGACTGAGGGCTGAGTGCAATGGGATTCATGATTTTATTTTATTTTTAGTAAATATACTAAATATATTGTAAATATATAATACTAAACTTAATTTTGTGCACACATTTCATGCACAGTGTTGAAATCCAAAGTGAATAAAACAGAATAAGTTAAAAAAAGTTAATGAATAAAGCAACTACTAACCCTGAACATGAAAGAAAGAAGCAGAGATAAAACAGACACTTGAAATCACGTGAAAAGGGCCATGGTTAGGGTACTAATAAAACTAAAGCCGCGTTTCCACCGCAGGAACTATACCCCGGAACTAGGAACCTTTTGAGGAACTCAGTGCGTTTCCACCGCAGGAACTAGGGTCTAAATTTAGTTCTGGGGGCTTTGTTTTACCCCCCAAAACGTTCCTGCTCGGGAGGTAGTACTTTCCGAAAGTACAGGAACCTTTTGGGTGGAGCTTGCAGCGCTGAACATTTCTGATTGGTCGAGTACTCGTAGCATTTGTGTTGTATTTATTTTCCGCCATTACCCGCCATGTTTGAAAATATGCACCGGCAAACCAATTTATTTTCATAATAACTTCAAATCAAACTTGTATGTTATGCGGCGCAGTAGCCTACTTCTTGGTTATAACGTCTTGGAATTATAACGTGTGCTCTTCTGTTCTTTTCTTGCTTTAGTATTCGTTTTATAAAATGCTAAGCATTCGTGCTGGGACAGCATATTACGTAGGCTACCAAAACATTCAAACGGATTAATTCGGTTGCTGAATATTTTCTTCCGGATTTTCTTTGTTAGCCCGTTGTAATTGACTCAAAACGTTTGATACAGTTATGTGAGGTATGCGGTAGTTCTGCATAATTAACATTGGTGATACAGTACAAGCAAACTGGAAATCACCTTCCGCACTTTTTATCCGGGTAAAATAACAGGTTAATTCTAGTCATCTTCCCTTTAGCTTTTTCAGACTGCCGTAATTTTACTGCCATTTTTCAATTCCACGAAAAGACCAGGAAGACTATGGACTCATTTATGGTGCATGGTTCGCATCTGGAGGGCACACTTCGCTGCTCGGCTAGCAGTAACTTCGAAGGAAAGCAAACGGTGGCTGTACCACTACTAATTTACATTTTCACGCAAGTCCGAGTTTTCGTTCTATTCTTGTCATTTTGCGATTAGCCTATATGGAATTGACGACGAGAAAGTAATAAAACAGCAAATTGTTAACAACGTGTGCATGTTTTCTGCTGTTAATGAATGTGTTTGAGAGGATATATGAAAATCAATAAATACAAAAGTAACCATATATAGTCATTGTTGGTAACCCGTTGTATATAAGTGGAATAAACCCCTCCGGGCTGTCCCGGTTATTAGAAAATAATGTAGGCTACCTCGGTGGTAGTATGGGGTTACAGAAGAAATAATATGACAGATGGACCGACGAGAACGTCAGTGGGCTAATTTGCCTAATCTTCGCGGTACTTTAGACCCCGGTGGAAACGCAGACAACCATTGGCTGAAGGAACCTTTTAGTTCCTGGTAAAGTAGTTCCTGGGACTGAAAGTTCCGGGTAATTTTGGTGGAAACGCGGCTTAAGATTAGGAGGTGCCACCAGTTCCCACACAGCGGGAGGAAGTGAGAAGAGGCTCAGCCAACAGGCCTTCCTGCTGCGTCTGGCAGCTACACGCTAATGTCCAGCGCTCGGACTTTAGAGCTCCCCTTCCTGTCCGGAGGGGGGAGGGGGCGGGGCTTGGCACATACCTGTGGGCACCATCTGGCCCTCAGCTCAGGAGGGTCACCTGATCTACAGGGCCCCAGGGGGCCGTAAAAAAGACCCAAGTTGAACAATCTGCTAAATCTGTCCCTCTAACACCACCCTCCCACCCCACAGCCCACATCCGACTGTCTCCGGTTGGCAGCACACGGCCCCCATGGGACAACCCCAAACACGGGTTCCCAAACTCATAACCTCCACATAACGAGCAAACACACTTTCTGTGGCCCCACGTATGTTCAAACTACAGGCCTAAAATTATTTTTAACAGCTGCATGGACACTGGTAAGTGATACAGCTAATGTAACAGGTGCATTGTTTAATTCGATGAGAGTCATGGTCAGTGAAAAACGTATTCCGTATAATAAATCATATTTTTGTACGTCATTGTGCCACCCACTCCAACCCATCCCATGATCCACCAGTGGATCCTGACACACACTTTTGGACCCACTGGTGGTACAGAGGAGCATAGATGATCTCACACACAAGAACGACATGCGTCTGCAACATGTTTGTCTGCTCTAGTGGGCGGGGCCAAAGAGTAAAAAGTTGGAACGACTGGAACATTGTTTTGACTAGGACTGTGAAGTCTGAATGAGTTTTACTGTTCAACAGTTTAACACTCTAAAACTCACTCATGAAAACTCTACTCGAAGCTGCTGCCACCTCTACTTTGGTTCAGTTCAGTTCCTTTCAGTTCAAGTCAGTTCAGTTCAATTCAGATAAATTCTGTTCACCGTAACTGAGTTTTAAACAGTGTTTACAGAGAGCGCAGAACTTTCATTGGAGGAGCTGTTCTCCCAGGTTCCCCAAGACAGCAGCTTTCTCAGAAGCCACAGAATTTTTCCGGCTCTGTACAGCACTGCTGTGCGGCAGCTAGCCCACGATTACAAATTCCCCTGTCAAAGGAAACCACACTTACCCTTTGGAGCCCAAGCCTAAATTTTCATAGGAGCAGTACTGTAAGTTATAAAGGTGGTGTACGGAACTGTTCTAAATTATGTGATTGTTCCTCGATGTCTAGAACAGGACTAAAAGAATCCCTGGAGCCACACAAACTGATTGTTTCAGACATTCTCATTGATAGCAATTATCCAACAGCCAGTCCCTGTCGATTTTAAAACAGGCCATGTGACATTCGACACTATCCAGTCCTGTGGAGCATCATGGGAAACAGTCACTCAGATTACATCACTCTGCCTTCAGAGTGGACATTCTTTCAGCGTCTCCTACAGAAGTAAGACATAAAACGTGTGGCTGCACAGAGCACATCAATTTGTCATGACTAGTGTACAGCGCAACTGGACAGCATTAAAAGAGCTATCTTCTCTTTTCTCGCAGATTTTTTATCTTCCCATTAAATCAGACAGGAGGCAAACAGTGAAAGAGACAAAGAAGGGATCAGATAGGGACAAGTGGCGAGGGGGGGGAGGGGGCGGGGCAACCCGACAATCATGGGGGGGGGGAGGGGGGATTCACACGCGGGTTGACAGTCAGCCGCCCAACGAACTGCACCACACCTTCTCCTTCACTGTCGCAATTTTGCTCAGAAAGAACTCAACAAACAAGCATTTTTAATTTTCCACTCAGCAGGTCTATGGAAAACGGGTTAAAAGTTTGACTGAATCCGGGTTTTTCCACACCACGCACAGCACAGAGCCTTTACTTTAATTTTTTAAATAAGACTCTCGCCAGCGTGTGATGGGAATTTTTTCACAGGTTTCAGGCAGGAACGGGCCAATGAAAGCACAGGGTTTTCAATAGCGGCGCAGACCGAGCGAACCCGCAATGAGTTCAGACGGATTCTTCTCCCTGGGCGCACAGCGGGGCGTTAGGGCTAATCCGCGCGTCCGGACGCCGTGTAGCGGAACGCAAACTTCAATTTGTAAAATAAAACCGGAGAAAATTTCACGCGTCCTGGCCAACCCTGGGGTGTTTTTACAGAAAGGCGTCGGTAGGACGTACGCACGTGCGGCGCGGACGGAGCAGAGGCGAGCGGTTTTCCCTGTGAGGCCGACGCCGGAAGTCGCAGCTGTCAGCTGCAAGGCCACTCCAGAGCACCGGCCCATAATCCCTCAGAAACGCGCCGGCGCAAACCAAAGGGCGATAAAACGCGCTCCTCACGTTCCGCCGCGGCAAGCGGTCCTGGGGAGAGAGGGACCGGACCGCGTGTGTGTTTTTTTTAGGACTGGGTCACCAATGCCTCCCTGCCTCCATCCAGACCACCCACAAAAACCCCACGGTGATCTGAGCAGCCGGCGTCCTCCGCCTTTGCTGCGACTTTGGAACAGGAGTTTTAACTGCTTCAAATTTAAGCAAACCCTTTGTCTAGTTTCCTTTCAAATCAGCAGCCAAAGTGCGCCTTCCAAATAAGGCGTGTGGACTGTTTAGGAAGTCAATGACAAATTAAGGGTCAAAACACACCAAAGGTCAGCAGACACCAGAACAAGGCTGCAAGGTCCCCCACATGAAAAACACAGTCCTCAAAGCAGCCATTTCAGCCAGAGATTAATCCAGCAGCTTTTTTTTTGTTGCAGTTTTTGTCAAAAAAACGTCTGAATTAAGATTTTTGGCTGGACCGCAACAGCGGGGCCAGCCCTACAAACGCTAATTTCTGTGACTGAGTGAGTGATGAAGTTACACCATTGGTCGGCCGAGTTATGAAGTTACACCGTTGGTCGGCCGGATGAAGTGTGTTAGGTCCAGCCATATACTAGGTATTGACCTGGTCTTGTTGTTACATTCACAAGTACACTACAAAAAACATGGCTACACCCAATATGCAGGAGCAGAAAGGAGCTGAAACCCTCCTTCCACCCTCAATATAAACAGGCAAGAAGAAAGACATATAAATATATAGACATGAAATACTGTATTTAAAATACAGCAGTTTGCGGTTGTTTAACCACAGACAATACTGCCCTCGACAGGCGTCACATGTCTCCCTGCGGCAACGCTGGGTGTGTAATCACAGATCATCAGTGACATCATCCTGTAATTTCTTTAGAGGCATTTAAAATAAAAAGGTGTTCTAATGTTTTGGACCGTATCGAGGATCTCGTTGAAAAAGAGGTAATTTAAGGCTGTAATTCTCCGATTCGGCTCTCAACAAAACTTATTTTAAGTTTGCCTCTGTTCTTTGTGTGAATTGTGCACACACCACCCCCGCCCTGCATACCCCCAACTTCTTTCTGGTGCAGATTTTTATGACTTATTTTGAGAGAATGTGGGAAAACAGCCCCCCACCCCAACCCAGGCTCTCCCAAAATGACAGACAACCCTTTGAGTAGGGTAATAAAAGCAGGTCAAAAACTATATGACGCCCAATGGGAGTTACTGTGGGTCTGGACACCCATCAGACCTCTGCAGTAAACCACACCAAGACAGTAGGCTGCAAAAAATCTATTAAAATGTGAAGAAACCCCCTCTAAAAACAGCAGTACCTCTGGTCAAATCTAGAGGTACTGTGCGTGATTGGGCTGGACACGCCAAGCACAACTGGGCAAAAGAAATGTCGCATGTTTCTTAGCTTTGGTTGTGAAACATTACAATACCTATGGGCCTGACCAGACTGACAATGTGATGCAAGATAAGTCCACCAAAATTCCAGGGATGTGCTTTACTATTAGTAAAGCTCCACGAAGCCTTACTACACCTAATGCCAGATAAAACCTGCAAGAATGAATCGGATTGCAGGATTTCCTGTAGTGGAAACAAGGCTCTCAAACTTTCCTTTCTAAAAGCTCATGAGATGGTGCTTTTCCTCTCATCAAGGTCTACACAAGGAATGAAAATACAGAAAAACAGCCTTAAAGACACAATAAAATATAATGAGCATCAGCATAAATATGTCCTGAGTACTGACAGCCCCTGACATCCAGACCTGGGTCACATAAAAATTTTAAGATGCTTGGTAAAATATTCAAACACTCCAGGCAGATTTCAGAGAATTTAAAATGAAATATATTACTAGCCTAAATGTACACCCGATATGAAAGGCACATACAGTTCTGAATATTTCTGTAACATAGATCTTTATTTTAAAATGCTACGTATGCAGGAATTTTACTATTTTACTACTAATCTAAAGGATTCAAAGTATTTGAAATAAAGTACCTGACCCAAGTTTGATCCCATCAAACAGACAGTATCAGCAAGTAGGGACCTGTAGCCTCTGCCTATATATTCATATCTTTATTTCAACTGGGATCAATTGGGAACTGAAAACTGAGAAATGGGAACTTAGGGAATCAAAGTGCGTAGGGAATCAGACAGAGGAACACTTAGCGTTAATTTGACCTGGACACCAGGGTCGACACCCTGACCATTTTAAGTGAAACTGACCGCAGTGAAGGACGGCACCTTGAATAGCTTAATGCCCCATCCCATACTGGGCCTCCTTAATTTCTATTGTTTTCAAAGAGAAGAGCGCCTCCTGCTGGCCCACATGTACCAAAGGGTAAAACGCAGCTGATTAGCAGCTGCAGGTTGCATGCTGGGATACACACATCAGTAGCCTTGGTGACTTGTGTGATTCGCCAGGTACACCCCGATAGACCAATCACGGCTGTCCAGGCCACACACAGAAAACGGTTCAGTGCAAAATGAACTCTAACAGACTACTTTCAACACTAGCAAAACACATTCGGTCCCTACTGCACTCAGTGTAAACTCTGTCAGGGGTGATTCAACACAAATCATTCTGCTGTGCGACTGCACAGGAAACAGAGTCCTTTAAAAAATAGAATAAAACATGTAAAAAAAATGCACTAATAATAATAATACCTGGTTTCCTCAGATGGACAGTCGAGTACAGATTAAATTATAAGACCGGAAAACAAAATTACAGACCGGAAGAGACACACCACAAAAAAACAGCGAAGGCCTGGTAATACTCACCTGTCCTGTCACATAGGAAAAAAGGGATCTGAACTTTAATCTGAGAGAAACAGATTCAGAATTATTTCTTTTGTAATGTCTTTTAACTGCAGAATTTTCCTTCTTAATCATGAATGATGTTACTGTAGGCCAGTGTTACTGCTTGTTTGTTGTTGTTCGTTATGTCAGCATACGCTTTCATAAAATATATGACTGAAATGAGGGAGAGCGAGAGAGGCCCATTAGAGACAAATCTGGAATTGCTGTGATGGGGGAGGTTCACAGTAGGAGAGGAACAGATGGATTAAAGACATTAAAGCTTCATATATTACACTAAGCTCCTGCTGACACATGAATTCATATTAACCAACACATAACAGAGAACTGAGCAGTTATCCATGGAAACCAAACAGGCCAAGAGTACTGAGAGAGTAAGGGGAGGGGAGAAAGTGACAGAGAGAAAGAGCGAGGGAGAAAGGGTGGCAGAGAGGGAGAAAGTGAGAGTGGGGGAGACAATAGGACAAGGTGACACATGAAAAGAGATCGTTTTAGTCACTTTCAGTGGTCGTGCTAGCCCATGAAATGCTGGGTCTTTGGAATGCAGGACATTTCAAAATCTGCATTATACACCGATTCACTTGTGTTCTGGTAAAAAAAAAAAAACGAATTATTTCCATAATAGGCCTACAATAATAACGTAATAAATGTACGTCATTCGTAATAATTTTACTCTGACACTTGTAACAGAAGCAGGATCAAACAGTGAGATTAGCAGGGAGAAAGCTTTGGCCTTCTGATCAAAACAAGTTTTGCCTCACAGGCTAATAATATTTTGAAACCCGAGGAGCTATTTCTGTTTTAATTTACTCATGGTGAGCAAGTCAGCTAGAGCGTGACGTCTTCTTTTCAAGTTTTCATTCAAATTAAGAGCTTTTCCTGAGAATCCCGCAGTGCTGCTTACGGCTGTCTAAATATTATGATCAGTAAACAGCACAAAGGTCAGAGTATTTATTTTGCAGTGGCTGCAAACCACGACATTGCTCGTTGTAATCTTAAAAAAAATAAATAAAAAAAAACCATGAATATCTGCATTTATAAAGCCCAGTGTATTTCTTTCTTTCGAATTATGGCTGTTTTTCTGCCGTCACACTAACAATGGTGGTCTCAATCTCTTATAGCACAGAGTCAGGGGGAAGACTGCACTCTACACTTCTCCAGAGATCAGGGGTAGAACAGTAACTCACAGTGAACCAGGACACACCTGCAGGAGGGCGGGGGGGTTGGGGGGGGGTTAGCCATCCTATATGAGGTTGGGGTTTTTTCTATGCTAAACAGTAGCCAGGAGGGATCAGCACCAGGATGTGAATCCATTCCATATGTAATAAATGAATGATGTAACACCTACACCTCCTGCCTGATTCATTTCCCCCCCCAGCTCGGTGACCCCTGCATTACAGGATGGCATGCCTACCCAAATAGTTGTGACCCCCCACCCCCCCTCATCGAAACCCCCGAGGGAAGGGTCAGGTTCCACTGCTGCTAGACTGCAAGGAAAACAAAGTGGTTCCCCCCTCCTTCAGCAGCTGTCAATCAAACCGAGGGGGTGGGGTGCGGGGTCAGAACAGGTCAGCTCACCGTCCTCCATCACACATGGGGGAGAGCAGGAAGACATTGAGACCTTTGTGAAGGCTTGCGTGAGTGTGTGTGTGTGCGTGTGCGTGTGCGTGTGCCTGTGCATACACACCAGGAGGGGGCACATGGGAGATTCCTGTGTCTACGTGTATTCGAGGCACAACCGGCAGCACATCTCACCACAACCTCACTGCAAAGCCTAAATGAAAACCTTTCTGACCACACAGGAAAAAATCTCAATGCCACAGCAAAATCTGCTGAGAATGATTTATCAGGAGACAGTTTCAAACAAATTTAACATTAGTAAATAAATGTAATTATTCCCTAATATAAATTCATCCTATCCTTGATATTCCAATTAAAATAGAAGTCGAATCATGGACAGTCATTCACATCCATTTTATTAGGAGTTACTTGGTTTGTATAAGCATTGACATGTTCTAAGAGCGTTTGGCTGATCATTTCTGGGGAAAACCCTCATCGTAAATGGAAATCTACCAGACCTGTATTGTTGAAACGCTTGGGTGGGTTGAGTGGGATGGGCTTCACAAAGACTTCACGCAAACGGATAAAACGTCTGATTAACTGCTCTTAAGCACACATCTAAGAGCTGCATCACCATGGCAGCGCATAAACACAAACACATTACCCTGCAACAATGCACTTAAATAGGAGTCCCATATTTCAGCCAAATGATACATGATTACACACATACATGATTCCCGTCCCTCTCATATTATGCACTTTGGGGCATAACTTGCCGAAAATTGGTATGATGTTCGTGTGCCAATTCAAATGCAAGGACTAACCAGGAATGAACAGCATTCAATATGAAAAATCACACATACCACCCCCAGCCCCCAACCACACACACAAATCGATGATACAGAACCCGGGCACCTCAGCGGGCATCACCGCATTGTGTTCAGTATTTTGGGCGGAGGGAACCGTGCCAGCCCTGTCACATAGAAACCAGAAACCGTCTCCAGGCAACACGGGAAGCACTGTTTACCCAGATACACAGTGATTAAGATCAATGCGGGGAGGGCAGCCCGGCTCCTGTCCTTCTGCACCGTGTGCTTTCATGTGCCGTCGGGCAATCACAGGGTGCGGAGAGGAGACGCTGCAGCCGCTCCCTCTGAGAGCCAAAATGTCTCCCGCATCTTACAAACCTCCGGCTTGGGGGTGAAGCGAGGCTCACAGAGCAGGGGACCCAAACCCCCAGTTTCCATGCCACACCGTGCCAGTCCACAGTACACCACATTATTCAGCACTGAGCCACCCTGACAGGCAGTGAATGTTCTGGCACAAAATGCCTGCTGTACAATCAATTAATAAACCAATCAACTGAATTCTGTTATACTGCATTACATTCACTTAGCATGCATTTAAATGAAGTGACTTTTATGAGAGTTATCCTCAGGAATCACCAAGAAGGCGCAGACGGCCCAATTATAATCAATACGCAAAATTAGCCGAACAGTTTTATTCAATTAAATTTTTTTGTGCTGCAGAGAAACAGACACAAAGATACTTTGTAAAGACAAATCCTTAGGGCACTGGAGAAAAAAAATAAACACTGGCAGTTTAAGAAGCAATCAATCATATAAGGAATTCATAAACCACATTTCAGAAAACAGATGCCACGGTTCGTTTCACAGCGTATCCAAGACTGAAACACCTCACTAAGGCGAGGGAAGACTCCCAGGGTCACACATCGAAAGCGTGCCTTGGGAAGAACCAGACCCAGCAGGGGAAGACCATCCTCCATTGGTCAGCATTAACCAGGTGGGTGCTGCACACTGGTGACGGTGATGGTGTGCTCTCCCCCACCCTGCTCTGAGATCATGAAAGGCGCTATATAAATAAAATCTCACATCTATATTATCGCCACGACCGCACAGTCGCGCGATGCCGTCTGAGCGTGCTCAGTAGGGTAGGAGCCACAGCGTCTTCAGGGGTCCTGAACATGGGCAGAGCTCACGGGCACAGTCCCAATGCATCCTGGGAGTCACATGCACACGCACGGTTACATCACTGCCTTCTGCAACCACACCCCACGCCGTTATTATCCCCACATTAACACTGTTTCTGTCATTCTAATTTATTTGACATCTCTCTATCTCTCTCTCTCAATAAAGCCCTATGGGGAAATGCGTCATTTTTAATTAGCACAAAGTTTTGCCCAGGTCATGACACACACACAGTTCACCTCAACCTCCAGGGGATCAAGAGGAGGGGGGGAGATATGCAGGGTGACGGGTGTGTAGGTGGCAGTGTAGTACAATGGGTAAGGAACAGGTCTAACCAAAAGGTCACGGGTTCAGTTCTCAGGTAGGACACTGCTGTCGGACCCTAGAGCAAGGTAGTTAGCCGGCATTGTTTCAGTATATATCCTGCTGTATAAATGGATTCCATGCAAAAAGCATTTACTCTTTTTCCAGTCACTCTGGATAAGAGCGTCTGCTAAATGCCTGTAATGTAAATCAATGGGTGTGTTTAGGGGGAATCTTTCAGTCTTTGATTTGGTAGCCCCCCAGATTTGGCTCTCCCTGTTGGATGATGTAAGTGAACCCTCTTTCCCTCGCTGTTGTCTTTCATTACCATGGGTGTCTCTGACGCGGGACCACAGCAGTCAGCGACGCCCGACCATGGCCGCCCTCTTCAAAGTGTCCCCCCTCCCCGCATTCCACAAAAGCACAGCGGGCTCCCCACTCCGATCCCACCCCCACCCAAACATACCAGTCACCTCAACATCAGCCTCGTCCCATAGAGGAATCTATAATGGAAACAAGAGCTCTTTTTCCATTCCTCTTTCCCCATCTGTCAGATTTCTGACGCTCTCCGTGGCCCAAATAAGCATATTCCTTTCCAGGGGCAGTGATATTTGGATGCTGGTGTAATCCAGTCATGTGTTGACTTGCAGCGATATGCAACTTCAGCAACTCTGGGGGAAATGATATGTTTCTCAAAAAGCAAAACAAATCAGAGTGCTTGCCTCCTCTAATCCGGGACAGAACAGGGTTCCTCAGGTCACCTCTGCATTAGTCCTAAATACAGGCCATGGGTGCCAGACGTCATCATAGAGCTATACACCGCCACTGCGATCACTGCAAAGTATTACATGGACTGTAAAAAATAGAAAAAAATTCATAAAGCATTCTGAACAAATATGAGGTTGTCTGGAACCATAGAGTGCACTCCAAAGTTTATGACATATTAAAACATACTCATTCTACAATTCAGTGAAACAATGTCAGCTGAAGAATCAGTTATGTCTAGGTATTACGGTTAAATAGGGAAGAACATCAGAACTGCATTTTGCCACTTCCTTTCAGTGAAGTCTCCAATGTTGATGGTGTAGTTGCTGTAGATTGGACTTATTGGTCAGTGAAATGCTCTGGAACTAGAAAACACAAATACAACACACACACACACACACACACGCACGCACACACATGCACACACACACACACACACACACATTTGCACACACAAACACATTGCAGGTCTTTCCCTATATTAATGGTCCTCTTTGAAGCATCCAACATCTTCAAGACCACTCTTACCACCATTTTATATCTTCAGCCAAAAATTTACCCAAATTGAGGTCCTACATTTGAAGCTTGAATTTGACAGAATTTTTAAAAAGACAAAAATAGTAATATAATAATAAAACGAATAGGCTGCTCCGTGCTGGCTGATCTTCTTGGCTTGTAGTCAGAAGGTAAGGAGATGGGGTTGAGGGGCATCATTTTCCCCTCACATGTCAATGACCTTTGACCTTAGGTTAGTCAAACGCATCTGGTAATGTCATAATGTCACTTCTGACACAGGGAAAGGGGCATGGGTGGGTAGTGTGGGGGGGGGGGGGGGGGGGGGGGGGGGCATAACTTAATAGCTTCAATGGAATTCCTGAGATGGAAAGCCCCTGACTCAGGAATGTGTTTATTTATGGGTTTATTTTTGGGTTGGTAGGCTGATTTTAGCAAGTTGCTAAAGGCACAATGAAGGCAAAGCTATGGTCAGGCTAGCAAAATTAGCATCTACTGCTCTTTACGAGGGTCACATGGAGGTCTGGGGTAGGCGTGGAGGAATTCGGTGCTGTTTAGGAGGTCAGGGACTAAGACAGACTCCAGAATAGAGTACACTTGCGTGGCTGATTATGACCTTTCCCATGTCCAAAGCTGCAGTCCAGCACACTCTTTGTATTTACAGCTGGGACCAGCGTTGCCTGGGTAAACCAGCACATTCATACAGGCAACAGCTTTCCTGTGTGCCACGCAAAGTGTTTTGAAAACGAGATGGAAAAATAATCACTTCAACCACGTCTGCTTGTGATTCTCCGTGCTCACATCAGCCAACTATGAACAGCAGCACAGCCCCCAAAAACACGACATTATTGCATAATAGGAAGATAAATGTCGTGCAGAGATTTTCAAGGATTTTTATTTATTTATTTTTTTTTTACAAACTCTTGGTTTAAAAACATTTTGGAATTCTGTGAGTCATATCTCATTGACATGATGCCATTATTTCCCTGGTTTGAAAATATTATTGTTCTGCATGTCAGATCTCATTGTGAAGTCATTATGTCACATATTTTTGTGTTAAAGTATCAGCAATCTGCTCGTAAGATCTTAAAATTAACACTGCGCACACACACTCCCAAATGCACATGCAGGCAGATTTCATGCAGGCATGGAAATGCGTACAAACATCCATAAACAGCCATGCACACATGCACACACACCCCTGCACATGTACAGACTGAGGCATACTGTTCCACAGGGAAGATCTACAGGGATCACTGTCGGGGTGGATTCCAAAATACTGAGGGGGTAGAAGAGGCCTCCCCCCCACCAACCCCCACCCCACAGGGGCACTAAGTGAAATGATCTACCCTTCTGTCGTTCCCTGAATCCGTCCCCCTCCCCGCCCTCCCCAGCAGGCCCAGAGCAGGGGCAGAGCAGGGGCAGAGGTGAGCTGCCTCTGTTCCAAGCCCCCGCTGGCAGGCTGATAAATGGCTCTCCTAAACCGTCCAGAGGAACCGCTGTGCTAGGACCCCACGGTCTCCACCCTGCAGCAAACAGCAACAACATTCCCAACACATTCTACACCTTCGACACCAGCACACTCACAGTGTCTATACCCATTCCAGGACTAAGTAAAATTTTATCAAATAAATCTGGACAAGTATGACTGAATATCCAAACACTGAGTGAGGGAGAAATGGTAATATTGTTTTTTGCGGGTTGGGGAGAATGGCACTTGAAATTGTTCCAGAGAATGTGGATAACACTGAAGAGGGAGGCTTTTTGCTTTTTTGTTTTTATTTTTTGCTTCTTAATTCCAGATTTTCACCCGGTTTTAACGCACACGTCAGGTCTTTTGTGTCACTGGTTAACCGTTACCTTGGCAACGTGATGAATAGCATGGTGACAGCCCCCTGTGGAGACCCCCCCCCCCCCATAGTAACTCTGTTCGTTTGGGCATGTGCTCCTCCTCCAAGACTACCATCCCTAAATCCAGGCTTCGCCGACGCCGTCACCCTCCCAGTCACCCTAAGCCCACCACCCCAGAGGGGAATATTTTAACGGCAGTATTTCTGCACTGTCGCCATTTCAAAGTTTGGTCATCAAAAAAGTCTCAAAGTCCTGGTCCCGCCTCTATCCCCACCCCAAGGTCACCACCCCTGGGGTCACTAAAATCCATTCCTCATTCTGTCAGCATTTTATTTTTTGCTTCCGCTCCTTTTCCTCCAGTTGCCCAATTTGTGTGTTAGCGGTCATAACTGGACCCACGGGTACCAGTCCAGGGGGGCAAAAATAAACACACTCTCCTCTGAAGGAACGTTAAGCAGCAGTTCTTATCACACCAGAGATCGCTAGTCAGGCCGGATGAGAGATGAACCGAAGGCACTGACACTTGTGCAGGTCAACGTACGCACAGACTTGTAGGCACCCGATCAACTGGCGAGGATCGCTAGAGAAAGACAAGACGAGATGAGCTTTGCTGCTGACCAAACCGCCCCTAACAATGGGCAACGGCAACAGTGTGCACTGGCACGGAGGGGAATTCGATCGCAGACAATGGGGCTCATCCACGCACGAGAACGAGAGCGGTGCCTTAACAGGGTGAGCCACCCAACGGCCCCGGCCCCATGCTGCCGTTTCACATTTTAGTCTCTACGGTGAAGGTGCGAGTCAGAATTCTGGCATGTGATTGGCTGAAACACACCTGTAGGGCAGAGAGCGCTCTTAATGCGGCCTAATCCCTCGCCAGCACTCAGGGGGATTAGCCGCGCGCCTTCAAAGCGCTGAATTCACGCGAATCACACGACCGTGGCGCTCCTAAACACTGGAGAAAGAGTGGCGCAACAGCCGCTGGCTGTTTTCCGTCCGGAAGCAAGCGGTCTTGTACCAGAAAAAAGGTATAAAAACACAAAGACACGGGAGGAATGAAAACACAGCAAACAGTAGCAAGAGATTTAAAGGGGCAGCTGGGGCCTGGCTGACTTTGTTACATTACATTACAGGTATTTGGCAGACGCTCTTATCCAGAGCGACGTACAACAAAGTGTATTACCATAACCAGGAACAAGTGTGTCGTGTGTTGTGACAGCGTATGAAGTACAGTAGGTCGGTCTAAGTGCAAGTGAGTTTCTGATTGGATGGATTTGACCCTGGACGAAGACTCGACCTCCCCGATTGGTTGAAAAGTTCCAGTTCTCCCATGGTGCGCTTGGTGGGTGATCTCTACCCCCACCAACTGAAAGGTCGCGGGTTTGAGTCCAGGGTTTAGGAATGTCAAAGTGCCACCACACACATGCACAAATACACACATTCACACACGTGGATACACTTTACTCAGGACTCCAAATTAGTGTGGGTATTGGATGTGTAGAGCCCCACACTGGGCACCAAATTTATATTAAAATAAAAAATAAAAAAAATCCTACAGCACCCTCACAATGTGGCTGACAAACACTAGTAAATGCACAGGGCACAAAGGGGTTTAAACCTGGAACCTTGCCGGTGCCACCTGCAGCTGTCGGCCCTGTTTCTGAAGCTGAGCCTGCCTCTCCCTCTCTCACCTACTCCCCTGGTCTCTTCAGGGACCCGTGGCCTGTTGCTTTTGCCAAAATGTGCATTAAGGGCCTGATTTGCTAAAGGTATTAGCGTATGCAACAGGAGGTAGCTCCACCATAAACTATACTTCTAGTACCTTCCGTCTGCACACAAAAACTTTGTGACATGCTCAGACTATCAGTTCATCTGACCTTAAGTGTCCTCCTTCAATGCACTGACTGCAACTGGGGCTAACGGCGCTAACATCTACTAACAACTCAGCCTCAGGACAGCACCACAAAAACACAGGAAATTAAAGTGAACCTAATTATAGCACAGCATAAAAAAAATGACATCAACTATTGGAACACTCAAACCCAAACACGAAGTAAACTTAACTCCTATCTGGCCCTAAAAAGAAAACACTTTTCGGTAGATTAGCTATACATTTCAGCCTGCCATATCCTGAGAGGTATTGAGTGACACTAAAGACAGTCACAAAACTCGTTCATTCATTTTTGTAGTTTACACTGTCAAAACACAATTTTCCTTTATTTTATTTGAAACCTTCATTGTGATTGTAATTGTATTAATTATCGTTCGTACATTACTTGTACTGTTACGCTACTTGTTTTGGTAAGTTCCCTGTTTGCTTTGGCAACATATACTATGTGCAGTTCCTGTCAATAAAGCACAGCGAATTGAACTGAGAAACAGAAAGGAACCGGAGAAGTGGGATGGAGGTTTGTTGTCTTTTCTTTTCTAAATCGTGATCCTTTCAGTTTCATGCGCAGACAGAGAGAGGTCAGGCAGGGGGGAAAAAACGGGTGGATTGGTCTTTGGCGTTTGTGCCCTAAGAATGACTTCAGTAACGCTGGATTATGCCTGCCGGGCGAATAAAGGCTGTACGAATCCCACTCAATCCCCTGAGAAACGGAGAGATCCCGTGCATTATCCCTGCAGCCACACTTACCCTGTCATTATCCCCTCTGTTTGTCTGATGCGTACATGTTTTGACAACGTGACCGTAAGCTTGTGGTGCCCAGAAAGATTTGATAAAACTAAAAAGAAGACAGAGAGGGTGGTGAGAGAGAAAGAGAGAGACACAAAAGCAACAGATGGAAAGAGTGAGAGGGGCAGAAAGACAGGGGCAGGGAGAGGGTGAGAAAGAGAAAGTGAGAGAGACAGAGGAGGGAAGAGAGATAAGACAAAACGATAAAGAGAAAGAAGAGGGAAAGCTAGGCAGAGGTAGAAAGATAGTGAGAGAAAGAGAGGGAGAGACATGCAGAGGTAGAAAAATAGAGAGAGAAGGAGAGGGAGAGATAGGTAGAGGTAGAGAGACTGAGAGATGAGAGAGATAGGCAGATGGAGAGTGAGAGAGGGAGGGAGAGACAGGCAGAGAGAAAGAGAGGGAGAGGGAGAGAGAGAGAGGGAGTGGAGGGGACAGGGTTGGGGGTTAGGGTGAGAAGGAAGGGGGGGGTGTACCTCGTGCTAGTGTTTCTCTTTGTGCCAAGAGGAGGGGACGGGGGAGGGGATCTAAACAACCAGCTACAACTGTGCGCTGGAACTTTTTTTCCCCACATTACAAAGACGAGAGGGAGAGAGAGAGAGAGAGAGAGAGAGAGAGAGGAAAGTAAAGAACTGGGAGGGGCTTTGGTGAAAAGCACGGACTCTCCGGACCTGTGTGGCAGAAGTGATGGTCTCTCCGCAGGGCAAGTGAGTGACCAGACTCCTCAGCAGAGGCACGGACAGACGAGCCACAGCGTGACTCCTGGGAAAGCGCTCATCTGTCAAACCGCCCCGCGCTCAGCGCCGCCGCTCGCATCATCACCGTTATCTTTATTTATTTACTTCATATCACCGGACTTTCTCGGTCTGTGGCTTTTTTGGGAAACCGCGGTTGAAGCCCTCTGAGGACACTGGCTACTGCGAGGCTGGAGGGAGTGGTTTTGGATCCTGCTGCTGCTTCTGTGTGTGTGTGAGACCAGGACGACGGGACGCTGAAGAGCCTGACACCTGACCTCTCCTGACAGCCAGCCAGGACAGAGAGCCCGAGAGAGAGAGAGACACAGACAGAGCGCGCTCCGGAACGCCGCGGATCAACGGCTCCCAAAATGAGAGTTCTCTCGCGCTCGGTCCGCCCGACCGGCGAGTGATTTAAGGGAGGTTTAGCGGAGAGCCGAAGAGGGGGAGCACACGACACTGTCCGGTAAGAACCCCCCCCCCCGCCCTCGCTGCTCCGTAGGACGGCGGTTCGCGCGGCGCGGTCGCTGAAAGTCCCGCTCAGGCTCCGTGAGGTCAGTCGCGCGCGCTCCTCTGACAGGCTGCATGCGCCGGCTCTGATCGCACGCACAGGTGCGGGGGTGACGCTAGCCTGCGTTAGCGCGGAGCTGCGCCACTTTTTAAAGCGCAGGCGGTAATGCGCGCGGACTGCTGAGCAACATTACGGTGACAGGGTGTCGACTGGCGCCTTGCGTGGCAGCCTTTCGCCGTTGGCGTGTGAGCCTGTGTGTGAATGGGTGAATGAGAGGCATCAACTGTAAAGCGCTTTGGATATATAAATATATAGATAAAAGCGCTATATAAATGCAGACCATTTACCACTTACCATTTACTGTGACGGGGTGTCGCGGCACGCTAACGTTTTTAAACGGTAATGGAGCATGCGGTAAAGTATCCGTGGCTCTGAAGGCACGGCCGTAAACTCTCTGTGTCACGCTGAAGCGTCTCACAGGTAGCGGCCCCAGGGGCCAAATGCGACCCTAGATAGAGTTTTCCCTCGGCCCTTCGTTAAGAACAAAGAAAGCACTACTGAGGTGCATCAAAAGTTGAGACTGTATCCATGACTACGCATCTGCACCGTGGCAGCATACCCTCCTCCCCACCAGTGTCAATAAAATCAGTTATTCTTATTTAAATAAGGGGTCTACTTTACTGTGTACTATGGATCCTCTTCATACACGTGTTTTGTAAATACTACGAGGAAAATGTTTAGCCCATATTAAATGCACCATTACTCAAACAATCTGGCCCCCTAAAGTGCTGCTGTAATGTGGCAGAGCACATCATGGTACAAACTGCAGCATGACTAATGCACCCAGGAGATAGCATGTAAAAGCAACCATAAAGAACCTTCTCTTCCAGAAAAACAGAAAACTCTGCGAAAGGGCCTCTGTGGTGTGTGGGGAGATTTACAGTAACCTCACATAATTATCCGTGCTTGGGAATGCCCCCTTGCGGAACAGCCCCCACGGGGAACGTACAGGGTCTTTAGCAGGGTCCCTCAGGAAGGCTCTGTACTGTGGGATTAGCCAGCGCTCGGACAGAGACGCACACAAACCACCACAGGATGGACGCATTTCCACCACCTTGCTTTACTGGAACTCAACCCTGACTCACTATTAAAAGTTTAATTTTAAAAAACCTTCCCTTTACTGAGGTTACCCTGAATTAAGTGCTCACCCTGAATTAAGTGTCCAGGTTATATCTGAAAGGAAACGCTCAGACTAAGACTTTTAAATCGCATTTAACATTTTTACACTTCACTGAAGACTCAGAAGTTAAAGTTAAAGTGAAGAACACGCAGACAGAATCCGAGCCGTATATTCCATATTATTTCACCTTGGGTCATAAAAGCCCATCACGATCTGTAAAATGTTTTTGGAAATGTGGTTTGGCTGCCCGCGGCTTCGTGAAGTGCGGTGCGGTGCGGAGGGAGGGAGGCGGCTCCGGCTCCACGGCGAGCGGGAGGCGTCTGACGGACCCGTTAGAGACGGAGCGAGCGCTCTGTGAGCGGCAGGGCTTAACGAGGCGCGCAGCGGCAACGCTAACGGAGCGCGTCTGACGGCTCGGATGCAGCCAGCCCGCCGGCGGAGAGAAAGTTTAACACCCCCCCTCTCCCACCCATCCCCAAAAACGGCAGGAGGCGTGCTTGTAAAACGGAGGGGTGCGAAAGCGACAGCCCTCTCTCAGCGTCCCGCCAGCTCAGGGCACACGGGACGGGCCACACAAACGAGCAGCGAGCAGGGAGATCTGAACATAAACACGCGCACGCCAACAGGAAGAGGGCATTCAGGGGTACGTAAGCAATATGAGCACCGTCAGATTAGATTAGACATTAGATTAGACATAATTCATTTGCTCAGATTAGATTAGAATATATTGTCTACTTATGCATATCACTACAGGCATGTAGCAGATGCTCTTATCCAGAGCAACTCACACAGCTTTTTGCATTTCTTATTTTTTTTACTTAGTATCCTTTTGTGCAGTTGGATATATACCAAAGCAGTTCAGGTTAAATATATTCCTTCAGTATATATCCAGCTGTGTAAACGGAGACTATGTCAAAATAACCTTGCTCAAGGGTTCAGTTTTTGCCCGCACCAGGAGGACGTGCAAGCTCAGACACAAATAATTCATAATTCAGGGTAATACATCTGCAAAATACATCACAATACGGCAACAACAATCCTCATTTCAGCATTTATTAATGGCTTTACAAGTAGCAGGTCAGAGGTTTCTGAAGTGCTATGCCATTCATTGTTCAGTGTAATCCCAAGTGCATGATGTAGAAGTCCCTCCTCGTAGGTCTAATGATCAAAGGGAACTTGGAAACAGAAGCACATTCTACTTTACCATTACGAGAGAGAGAGAGAGAGAGAGGCTGGTATACTCTCACTTCAAACTGCAGAAACATGGCTCTTTGGTGGCATTATGGCCTGTGTCTGTAACTATAACAGGATGTGGCTCTCATTGGCTGAGCGTCCATCAGCTGAATGTCTGGGTCTGTGTCTTTCTGAATCTGTGGTGGTGTCAGTAATAGTGACCGCAGTTGTGGCTATGCCTGTGTGTGACTGTGGTTGAGTCAATATATAGCTGTGCCTATAAACGCATTTTTCTGTCAGTTGTGCCCGTTGTGATTACGGCTGTGTCTGTGTCAGTGTCTGAAGATGCAGCAGTGTCTGCCTATGGCTGTGGTTTCAGCCAGTAGCAAACTAGCAAGCAATGACTGACTCAAATGCAGGTGATTTGCTTTACTGTCACTGGTCTACCACAAAATACAACATGTCGGGCACATTATCACAGATCCAACCTGTAACGCTGTGAGATGCAATCACAGAGTACAGCTGACCACTGCCCTGAAGCAACACCAGTCATACATCATCATCATCATCATCTGAAGCATCACATACAGCAGCTAAAACTATCCCAGGACAGCCTAATCTAGCCCAGAGTTTCCCAGCAGTCTAACCTAGCCCAGTGTAGCCCAGCACAGCCTAAACTAGACAATCTAACGCAGCACAACCTAACCTATCCAGTCTAATGCAGCACAGTATTGGTTTTACGGACCTTCAGTAGTCCAGTGCTGGAATCCAGGCTAGTATTTGCTGTTGTAAGCATATGTCATCGCGGCGCTCGACTGCAACATTCAATCCCCGGCAATTTCCTCCCCACTCCAGACACACTGTTCCACCCTCTGCAGCCGACACACACACACACACACACACACACACACATTATGATGTCATAGCCACATGGCACCTCCTCATGGAATCTGTGATTTATCTCCCTAAGGCAGGGAAAGAAGAGATGGCAGCCTGACGTGTCTGAGAGAGAGAGAATGAGAGAGAGCAAGAAAGTGTGTGTGTGAGAGAGAGAGAGACAGAGAGAGAGCAAGAAAGTGTGAGAGAGAGAGAGATGAGCTTGGGGGGAGTAGATGTGGTGTTAACTGACCTGGAAGCCAGACTGTTAGTGTGGGCAGTTATATCTCAACATGTGAGTCCCTCTTACCCCACACACACACAAACACTCGGGGGGGGGGGGGGGGCGATAGGGAAGACTCCTGGCTGTCTGTGTCTTTCAGGGGGCTGATGTTGCTGTTACTCTGGAGAGTGCAGAGGGTCCTGAGAGAGAGAGTGGAGGGGTTGACTCGCTCCTTAACCTCCAAAGGGATCCTTTCTTTCACAGGGCAGTCACGCAGGGCTTATTAGCCAATCATTAGCATTTTCATTTACCCTGAATAGGGTCACCCAGTCTGACCCATTAATCAGGCACATCCTTACAGCTTTATGAATGCACTGCCAAGGGGTCAGAGCTGGCCCAGAACAGAATGTGTTTGCTGGGTTTAATTTTTAACCATACATTCTTATTTCATAGACCAGGGGGTCCACTCTTATCCGAAAAGGGCCGGTGTTGGTGCAGGATTTTGTTTTGGCCCAGCACGACACTGGATTCAATTATTTAACTTTTTGTAATCTTCAATAAAGACCTTAATAAGTAGAATCTGGTGTCTTAGTGCTGGGTTACAACAAGAAACCTGCACCCACACCGACCCTTTTCGGATAAGATCGAACACCTGTGAGATAGACAAACTAACTTGAGCCCAGTTCACATTAAAACTACAAAAGCAGAGGATATGAGAGTGCCACTAGTATGTCCTTAAGTAAAGACCACATACACTCATGTGTACAAGAAAATGGCACCACCTAGACTTTGTGGGTCACACCCTTCCTTAGAGTCTCAACAGGAATGTGCCATTCGGGGTTGGAAAACGGCAACGCACTGCCCCACGGCATTGTGGGCAGGGAACGGGATTTTCCGTGGCTCTGAGATTCAGCCGTGGTTTAGGAAGTTGCCTTCACTGGTCACCTGTGTCATTCTCCCCTGCACAGTGCTGTACATCAAAAATCAAACCACTGCCTGCACATAGAGAGAGTCGTGTAAAGTCAACCCTTTCGGGAAAGACACAATTACTAGAGTGAATGAAAACACTTTTCCATGAGCTTTACAAGGACTTTCCTCTCCCCTACAACCCCCCCCCCCCCCCCCCCACGCTATTCATTCAGTGTACAGATTACACAATTCCATTCCCTGTGGTGAGGGGAGTGGGGGGAGGGCATGGAAACCACACCCCCCCCCCCCAACTCATCAAAAAAGAAAAAATCTATCCATATAAATATCACACAATAAACAGCAGTAGAACCCATTTTTTAGATGGCCTTTTGAAAATGAGATGCCATTTTAATAGGGCAGTGAGCCTCATTAAATCAATTTTTAGTGTGTGAATGAATAATGCGTCCTTGTAAAAGAGTTTGTGTCGCATTGTGATGGCGGACTCAAGCCAAGCCTTGTGCTCTTTACCCACAGAATAGAGAGAGATCTGGAGGACCTGAGAGTGCATACTTAGCTCTGAAAGTGCACACTTAGCCCTAAGTGTATACACTTAGCTCTGAAAGTGCACACTTAGCCCTGAGAGTGCATGCTTAGCCCTGCAAGTGCACACTCAGCTCTGCGAAATTCTGAGAAATGCCACCCAAAGATTAAAAAACTTATCTTTACAGTGGATCTGCAGTTTGGTCATTGAATCTGTCAGCAGCGTAACCTAGTGTGACCCAGTATATGTATGTGTATGTGTGTGAGTGTGTGAGTGTGTGTGTGTGGTGTGTATTAAATCTCTGTCACAGTCAGGAGTCTTCAGCTGCCCCCATATAAGGCCGTCATAAGTTTGACTGGCAGCTGTCAGACCCCCCTCTGTATGCAGTATGCAGGATACCACACAGCAGTTATTGGACAGACTGGTGGGCGAAGGGGGGGCGGGGGGAAACGGCTGCTCTCTGAAATAGACTCCACACCAGCTTTCAATTAAGGAGCTACAGGGGGTGTGGGAGGTGGGGGTGGGAGTTTTACCCAGGAGCAACATTCCTACCAACCAGAACCACACCACCTACCCGGTCTGCTACGAGAACACCGACTCTCACTAAAACAGCCTCTTTCTCCCCTTCTGTCCCCACAATCCAACACTAGACACAAGCAAGGAGTCACAATGTGGGAATGGCGCTCGCGACTCAGGGTCAGCAGATCTGTTCAAACCCAAGGCTGGGAGGGGAGTCGCCACTGTACCCCTCAGCACACTTCTTAAGCTGAGATGCCTCAGCAAAAATCCAGTTACACAAATAGATAGTGTGTAAAAACATAAGCCATGTGAGTCACTCTGTATTCACGGTTCTGATCCGAATGAGGCTCGGACAAACCGACAACCAGCTCAGCTGTCAGAAGACTGTTCAGGGAGAGGAGCGCAGATGGACAGAGCCAAATCACATGTCCCCGCAAACAGCATCCATGCCTTCTGCACGCCCACGTTGCCACGGGAGACCGGCCACCTTTCCAGTCCTGATGAACTATCTAGGGGCGGAGCCCGTCTACATTTCTGTGACTGACTGGGCGACTTATCTAAATGCTCTGGTGGCATGCTTGCAGGAGGATATTACAGAGTGGATGCAGAAATGAACATGCCTCCATGCCAATTTATGGAACTCTCATTTAGACTCCACTACCCAGATAACAGAGACCAGTGTTTATCTTGGCAGAGCTGCCCTGGCCCTTTTGTATCTTAGTCTCTACTTGTCTATATGCATGCACCTGCACTTACAGTACCTGTGTTTACCTCTACATACAATCAATTGCATTCACTTATGTCAACATACATTAACCCACATTCATCTGTGTTTACATGTCTACATGTGTTTACCTGTGTCTAGCCGTGTCTATACACATTAACCTACGTTCACCTGGGCCTACTTGGGTCTACATCAGTGGTCTCCAACCCTGGTCCTGGAGAGCTACAGGCTCTGCTGGTTTTCATAGTGACTCCGCACTTCAGGAACCAATTAGAGCAGCAGTTGATTACACAGGTAACTCAACTCACCTGGTGCCTTGGGTCTCAATTGGGTGCTGATTTTAAGGTGAAAACAAAAACCAGCATACCCTGTAGCTCTCCAGGACCAGGGTTGGAGACCACAGGTCAACATGCATTTACCTGTGTTTACCTGCACTTCCGACGTTAAACAGCGCCTCCCTCAGTTTACCAGAATGTGTCCGTTTACCTGAGTCACCATGCCTCTAACTGGGTTTGCATGCTTACGCTTGTATTGACCTGCTCATGCGAGCCTCTCTGGGCTGAGCTGCCCACTCCCCCTCCTCCCGCATTTCACGCTGACTGCATTGTTTCCTACGCCACGAGCTAAGCTCGGCTCAATACGAGCCAGAATAACGAATGGCACTTCCAAAACAGGATGTGGGCACGCACACAAAAGCACCACATTCAGGGCCTATAAAGCTCAATGCCGGCTCCTTTCAGCTGGAGATGGCGTTGAGTTCTGGGTTCGGCCTTTGGCCAGCTTATCTCATTACGAAAGGAGAATGTTTTCATTCAAAAAGAGGATGAGATGGGAGAAAAGTGTGAATTCTAAAACAAGCAAGGCGTGTCTAATCACTGTTGACCTGACTGAGAACTTATCACGGAGTCAGCTGAATTAGCTCAGCAGTATTTTGCGAAAGAATGGATTGGAAGGATTTTGGGTAAAGTACTTGGCTCAAGGTGTGGTGAAAGAATTTGAAGACAGCGTTGTGGTGTTCCCCTCCAGGGTCTGCTTGATGTCAGGAAACCAAACAGGTTTCTCTCAGTCTGAGACGCTTGACAGTGTAATGGTGCTTAGTTTATCTATACTTGGCATGAGAATGTGATTTTCCATCACCCCGCTCAGTAATTAGTGAATGAAAACCCCCAGTAGCGACTGCAAGGCGAGCTAAGGAATGGCAGTCTGTGCTGAGATCAGCTTTGTGGGAAAGCATTCATGTGGAAAGATCTGAAAGATCTGTGGTGAGGAACCTGCCTGCACAAGTAAATCTAAACCAATAAAAACCCTGATTATCTCAGTCAAGTCTGTGGATTTTCTGATAACCTGATAGCAAACCATCCCTGTCTTGAATTCTGAAGAGTTTCCTGTCCCTCTCTTTACAGACAGCACAACCCCATCGGGGCCACTCCCTACAGACAGGCCCACCCAGTCCCCCTCACCCATATCGCCATGGCAACCTCCATGTCAGCTCTGCTCCTCCTGGTCCTGGTCTCTGGGGCGACGCTGTCGGTCTCCAGGGCAACGGACAGGGAGGAGGACACGTTTTCCGAAGGGGACTTCCTGTACGGCGGGCGGGAGAGGCGGGCGGCTGACCCACCCCAGGCCGAGAAGTGCTCCTACACCTTCATCGTCCCGCAGAGGAAGGTGACGGGCGCCATATGCGTCAACTCCAAGGAACCCGACGCCATCCTGGAGAACCGGGTCAGCAAGCAGGAGCTGGAGCTTCTGAACGGGGAGCTCCTGAAGCAGAAGCGGCAGATCGAGACGCTCCAGCAGCTGGTGGAGGTGGACGGGGGCGTGGTCAACGAGGTCAAGCTCCTGCGCAAGGAGAGCCGCAACATGAACTCGCGCGTGACGCAGCTCTACATGCAGCTGCTGCACGAGATCATCCGCAAGCGGGACAACGCGCTGGAGCTGTCGCAGCTGGAGAGCCGCATCCTCAACCACACCGCCGAGATGCTGCAGCTCACCAACCGCTACAAGGACCTGGAGCACAAGTACCAGCACCTGGCCGCGCTGGCGGGGAACCAGACCACCGTCATCGCCCAGCTGGAGGAGCACTGCCTGAGGATGCCCGTCCGGCCCGCCCGGCCCGCCCGGCCCGCCCCCCAGCCGGCCCTGCCCGTCCCGGTCCTGCCCGTCCCGGTCCTGCCCGTCCCGGTCCCGCCCGTCCCGGCCAGGCCCTACCAGCCGCCCACCCTCCCCCGCCTCACCAACCAGATCACCAACGAGATCCAGAGCGACCAGAACCACAAGGCCCTGCCGCCGCCTCCGCTTCCCACAATGCCCAGCGGCACGCACAGCCCCTCCACCACAGACAAGCCCTCTGGTGAGTATCCTCCTGTCTGAGGCTATTCTCCCGCAATCTTTACCTTTCCCTCTTCTTTTCTGGGTTTCTTTTTCAAATCAGCGATAGTCCAATCTTGTTTTCCTCTATGAAGTTCTTATTCTTATCTTTATTTTCTTTCTCGTCTCCAGAGAGCTTACTGCCAACTGTAGTTGCCTTTCAGTTCAAAGCTTCATAAAATCTCAGCATCTGAAAGGACTGTTTTGTCCAAATTACACTTCTGTTGGAAAGGAGTTCTGTAAATTTCCAAAACTTTCCAGTTTCTGTGAAATGGGCAAAATCTTATTTCCTTCCTTATTTTAATGAAACACAATATAGCAGAACAATTTGTTTGATAACTTTTTTGAGGCCCCATTCTATTATTTGTATATTTCTTCAGATGACAAATGTGGCATGCCAACCCACTGAAATCATATGTCGGGTCTCAGATAGAAAACATTGAAGTCTGGCCTGCACTCTCATCTCGGGGATGCGTGCGTGACCATCCCGCTAACACAGTGAGGCTCGGCGCTCATAAATCCTCCCATCTCCAGGAGGATATTCCAGTAAAAATGAGTTCATCGAACAGCCTGTTTAAACACGTCTGATGTTATTCCAGAATTATTCCGTAAAAAGCCGAGATATCTTTCATCGAATTTGGGTTCAAAAGTTTTAATGCTTGATGCTGGCTAGCGGAGTGGCTGTGGAAACAAACTGCTATGAATCATTTCTGCTGGGGGGTGGGGGGGGGATGCAAGACAGCCAATGATTACTCTCAAGTGCTTGTTGACAGTCCTTAGCGCAAACTTTCATCCCAACTCCCATAAGGCACCCTTGCTGCATGAGACAGGACTAGAGACAGTGAGTTCATTCGGGTCCGACAGGCAGCCAGACAGAAATAGGGAGACCTCAGAGGAAGTGATGGTCGGGCTCCTGTTTGAAAGTAGCAACAGCAGCCAATAACCCCGCCTACTATACCGATGCCTCAATGTTTCTATTACCTAAAGTAGCTGCCAGGCACTCGATAAAATGAGAAATGCAGGTGAGAGGATGCTAAGCATAGAGTTCTGGTTCAAGTGGTGTAATCACTGTCCAAAGATGAGAAGGGGCAGTAAAATTCAGAGCTTGGTATGCCAGTGTGAGTGATTCTGGAGGCCACCGGAAGCCAGTGAAGGATCCTCAAAAACAATGCAGCATACAGTGAATTCAGGGAGGCTGAAAACTAGGCTGGCATCAGCATTCTGGATGAGCCGAGAGGTATTGGACTAGTAGCTGTGTAGCGACTCGGGTGAGGAAGGGGCGGATTCCATGGATGTTGCGAACCTGTAGGACCAGGCTTTACTGCACTGCGTCCCAGGAGGATTTCTCAAATCGGAAAAACTATGCAGTTTAAGGGAGGACAGTCCACTGCTTAAGCAAAGATTAAAAGCAAAAGATTAATAATGCTTAATAGCCCTGGGGTGAAGGTTTGTCAGAGAGAGAGGAGAGCAGTGGGTTCCCGTGTTAGTAGGGGTTTGCCTTTATGTCAGGAAAGCCTCTTTAACAGCTGAGATCTGGTATCCATTACATATGAACCCAACCACAAAGATCTCTGCAAATTCCTTCATAGGAAACATTTCAGTTTAGAGTTTTTTTCCACCCCCCACCGCCCACCGCCCACAGCCCTCCCCCCCCCACACACACACACTTTCTTACATATTTGCCCATCGTGCTGTTTTATCCTTTTTTTTAAGAAGGCCACTAAAAGAGCACCGTGAGTTACAGAACTGGCCCAGCTTACAGCGCTGGGCCCTGATGCCCACTGACACTAATCTCCATCATGTGATACAGGCCGGGGAAGGAGGGAAGGGAGACAGAAAGAAAACAGGAAAGAAGAGGGTCGCAGTGTAGCATGGCTGTTAGGGAACCCTGGAGCAAGGCACGTAAGACACTGACTTGCATAAGTGCATCAATTGATTGTATGTAAAAATACAATCTAGAGTAAGCCATCTCTGCAGTCGGGCAGCTGCTAACTGCAGATGATGGAAAGAGGGACAACGAAAGAATAAAAGAGGAAGAGTAAGATGCTGACTAAAGTTTGGGGATTCTCAGAGCGTGTTCAGTTGGCCAATACCAGGAGGACAAGTGAGGCAGGTTCCCCATAATTTCAGATTTCACATCTCTGCAAAGCCAGTGACAAGGTCAGCACCTTTGGATGCCCATAAACTCAGATTCTGTAGCATCGTACGTCTCTTCTTCTTACTTTCCCTTCCACTTTTCCATTTCTCTGTCACGGTCTCCCTGAGTGACGGTATGACCAATCACGCGCCGGCCCCGTGGGGATGCTGGCCCGAGTCAGCAGGGGCGTGACCACAACCCCAAGCTCAGGTGCTTCCAGCTGGGTCTCACGCACACTGCTTTCATGACGAGGCACGCCAAAGTCGAACACAAAGGCTTATTGAGATGCGTAAAGAAAGGCGTCTAATACGAGAGTGTTTCGGAAAACCATGCGGGAGGGGGAGAAAGGGCTGGACGGAAAATTCCACAAAATGTGCCGATCCTGCAGGTGTGGAGAATTCCAGCACCTGGAGCTGTGAAAACCTTCCCGACAGGCTGAGAATGAGAAGACTGGTCTGCGAGTTACACGACAGTGATATTTCAGCAGTGACAATACCCATAATGCCATTTCAGAACTACTTATGAATGGTTACGGCCGCTGCCCCCTGGGGGTAGAGGGTAGAAACAGCAGCCTTAGGGTTGTAAATGTCTTAAATGTACTGGGTATGGTTAGTCATTGCTCCCTTGCCTGCCATTGAAAACATGTATACGGAACCAAACGTCCAGACCAATACTGACATTGATATTAAAGTGTGTTCACAGCCCGTGAAGCCATCGTTAGTCACCTACATAGATAGACAGGTCACAATCAGCATGTGGGCAGCATTACAACTGGCATCTACATCGCCATCTTCACCATCATCTTCTGGCCACCAAGGCATTCCACTACTGTGTGGTTATTATGCAGGAAAATCCGATGACTATTGGCCATTATAATTTCCATTCAACGTAGGTCTACCACAAATATTATTCCACAGTAGCTTTACTCCAGTTCCAGCAGGACTGTCATGCCCCCATCCCCCCCTGCACCCCCCTCCCACCCCCAGGATACCAAAACCCAAGGATCCCTTCACATGCACATCACAATCTTTCCCCTGGAGCCTCCACAAACGGAGACCGGGAAACATGGAGAAGTGCGCCGTATTTTTTCTTGAGTAATGACATGAGCAGAGCCGGAATCCTGCGGCCCTCCGCGGCTCCCCCCGGGCGGCCGTGCCGGCGGGCCGGTTAATCTGCGCGCTACCGTCGTGCTATTCGGCCCCGGGGACCGGCCCTCAGCCCGTGTGCCGCTGTTGTTCTTGGCCTCTCGGCGCCCGGCAGCAGTTTCCACCCACGTTCCAGAGCACCGGCCAAAGTCAACAAGGACGCCGCCATCGGGCGGAAACTGAGAGCTTCTACAGCTCGGTGTACCCCCCCCCCCCACCTATCTCCAGCCTGGTACTCTGCTATTCCTGACATAACTAAGAGAGAGGAAGAGAGAGAGAGAAGGGGGGTAGAGAGAGGTAAAGAGAAGAGAGAATTTGAATTTGAGAAAGCGAGGGAGAAGGAGTAAGAGAGAGAGAGGTAAAGAGACACATGTTGGGAGAGTAGCGTGAATGTGCGGCGTTGGGGACACATTCCCTTCCTAACTCTTTCCCTTTAACCTCCATAGCTCCCTCTTTCAGCCGTTCTCTTGCTCAGTCGCTCCTCTCCCTCCTCCATTGCCCTCGCTCACACGTTCTTGTTCCCCGGCTGTCTGGCCCACGCCCGCAGGCCCCTTTAAGGACTGCCTGGAGGCGCTGGAGGAGGGCCACGGGAACAGCGGGATGTACCTGGTGAAGCCGGAGAACACCAACCGGCTCATGCAGGTGTGGTGCGACCAGCGCCACGACCCCGGCGGCTGGACCGTCATCCAGAGGCGGCAGGACGGCTCCGTCAACTTCTTCCGCAACTGGGAGACGTATAAGGTAAAGCGGCCCCCGCCCCCTCTCAATAGTCCCCGCCCACTCTCCACCTCCAAGCAGGGTGCAGTGTGTTCGGAACTCATCCGTTTAAAAACAAAGGACCGGAACGAACAAATCTAAAAAAAAAATCTACATTTATTTTTTTATGGGTCCCATGACCTTTGCAAACACACACCACAAAAGGGAGGTAGAACACCATTCTGTACATCAAATACCTAGATTTATTCCATTTTATTGAACAACCGTAAGCACAAGCACCGTTTGTTATAAGAGAGAAGAACTGAAGTCCTTTGCCAACCTTTTGTCAGGTTCTCCTCTGAGGTAAGTAACAGATCGCTGTCTGAAAAGGCGTCTATCTCCATGCCTGACTCAGCCATGAATGCATCTAATCAGAGGCTCAGAAGGAAGAACAGGGCCAGCTGGTGTAAATCACAGTTAACTCCATGAGCCAATGGATCAGCTCTGTTGTTTTTAGGGTGTGGGATTTTGTGTGGAATGGATTATGAAGTCAAAAACGATGCTATGACAGTGGATGTGACACAAGTTGATAACATTGTCATAAGGGCTCTTACAATGGTAGTCCCTGGATTTGTTCCAACAAGAGAAGTAGTGCAGATTGAATTTTATGTCATAAAAGCTGTTATGATGGTGGTCCATGGTCTTTTTCTAGCCACTGAGAATTCGTAGGGCGATTATGATGTCATAAGGGCTGTTATGACACTAGTTCCTGGCCTTGTTCTGCCTACTCTGGCTTCTGGGCAAACTGGATTCCTGGGTTCTGTCATTCAGGACTGAACAGTATATTTTTATCTGTCCGGATGACACACACAGCTGGATAAATTCCAAAAAAAGAAACTACACACAAAGAAAAAAATGCTGAAAAATATTGGATAATGCTAAACAGAACATGAATGCCAAGGGTTTACACCAGAGCAAGGCATTACATGACGGGACCTTTCTAAATTGTGTTTGGCTGCGCAGGCCCCCACGCGATTTGACAGGGGACAGGCCATGACAGAAGCCTTTCCAATCCCTAATCCTTCCAGTACATGTCCTTATTTAAGCTGTGTACTCCTCCAAAGAACAAGGGTGATTTATTTTCTTTCTGAAAAACTCTCCGGGTTTGCCAAAGCTTTCTTCACATGGGGACAGTCGATAACACACACTGTAAAAATAAAAGTTTGCCCCCAAAAAACGTGAGGGCCGCAATAAAACACACATCGTCCGCTGTGAGGGGGTCTTTGAGGACAGAGCCGGTCGAATAAGCCCAGGGCTCGTTATCAGCGAGGCAGATCATTTTGCTTGATGAGGATTCAGAGCTAATGTACCGCGCAAGAGCGGGAGAGAGGGAGAGCGGGAGAGAGGGAGAGCGGGAGAGCGGGAGAGAGGGAGAGAGGGAGAGTGGGAGAGAGGGAGAGAGGGAGCACTCGCACGGTTGGGCCCAGAACATCTCTCTCAGAGCGCACCCAAAAACACATGGGGGGGGGGGGGGGGTAGAGGCCTGCTGCGGGATTCTGACCACGTGTGTGCTAGCGTGAGACACGGAGAGAGGGAAGAAAAGAGGGAGGGAGGGAGGGAGGAAAGGAGGGACCCATCTCAAATGCATCCTGCAATTATTTCTCTGCATTCTTTCCTTTCTTTCACATCCTGCGAACACACAGTATATCTTTCATTAACCGTTAAATAACAAGCCACAGCTGAAGCTGGGGAGGGAACTGCACTGTATTTGTAAAAAGGCATTTAAAAAAAATGTATATAATGTATTTATTTAATACATTTATTTGGAAGGTTTCATTTTTTTAAGGTGTTGCCATCTCTCTGTGCATGTGAATCTGCGAGTGAGGCTCAGTACATACGAAACAAGGGGAAAAGGCAACAAAGTTCACACAAAGATGAGGAAATCTCCCCCCCCCCCACCTCTCCGCCCTCTCCCCCGATACGGTACATTGCTGATCCAGATTCCCCCAGGCAATCCGTCAAAAACCCCCCCTGCCTCTTAATGACCGAGACTGAAGACGCATTGGAGAACTCATCAAGACTGCTGTTACTTCACTTACTTTCTGACCACTTCCGAAAAACCTGCAGCTTCTGAATGCACATTTTCCATTGATGCAGATGGACGTTTGCTTTAGATGTACATGTTCTATTGTATTAAGATATGAATTAAGATGTAAATTACATTTCCAGTCTGTCAGCATGCTTCTAAAGGCCAAAATGCTTCGATTAATTCTCGAGACTGTCTTGAATATCCCACATAAAAAGAGGATTTTTCCCCCACCATGGCAACACAGACTGTGGAGATAATCTTTTTTTATTTTAAATTTCCACATTGCAGCTCTGGTTCCCCTGAGAATGACGTATCTCGAGACATGACTGGCAAGTAAATCCTCAAGTTTACATTTAGTCATTTGGCTGATGCTCTTGTCCAGAGTGACTTGTGAAAGTACATAAATGAAGGTTAGCCAAAATGCTGAAACAATACCAAGCCATCAGGGTCAGGGCCCATAATACTGTAGAAGTCATTACATAAACCTACAACACAGAAGATGGAATTCACCCCCCCCCCCCTGCTGCAGCTGCTTTCCAGCCACTGCCACCCTCCACCCATACTATCCCCACCTCCAAGTAAACACAGACAGCCAGACAGGACACCCCCACTCCCCCTAAACCACCCGATCCCTGGTTGCCAGGACAAGGGAGGCCACAAGCCAACAAGGGGATTTAGTAGGATTTGCTGGAGATTTCTGAATCATCAGCAGTTTGAATAACGAGGGAAAAAACGAAATTGTCCTGGCAACCATGGGGAGATTGCGTGGTGGTGGTTGGGGGGGGGAGGGGCAGGTACTTGGATTTGGGAAGCAAGGTTCAGCAAAGCTCAGCTCCATTATCTCTCTCTCCCTCTCTCTCTTTCAAATTCAATTGAATTTCAAGGGGCTTTTTTGTCATGCCCTCGCATAGTATTGTAAGAAAAGTAAAAAAAACTACAGAAAACAAGATATACATAACACATACATAACTAAAGTACTCTGTCCTCTCTCCCCATCTCTCTCTCTGACTCTCTCCCTCTCCTCTTTCCTAACCCTGTTCTCTCTCTCTCTGCCTCTGTCCCTCTCTCTCTCTCTCTCTATGGTTCATACAGCAAGGGTTTGGGAACATCGATGGTGAGTACTGGCTTGGGCTGGAGAACTTGTACTGGCTGACCAATCAGGGGACGTACAAGTTGCTGGTGACGATGGAGGATTGGTCAGGGCGCAAGGTGTTTGCCGAGTACGCCAGCTTCCGGCTGGAGTCAGAGGCCGAGTTTTACAAGCTTCGAGTGGGCCGTTACCATGGCAATGCCGGTGACTCTCTCACCTGGCACAACGGCAAGCAGTTCACCACACTGGACCGGGACCACGACATGTACACAGGTAAACCCCACGCCAATCCCACGCCAGTCCAAAGCCAGGCACAGGCCAGGCCCACATCAACCCGGGCTAGAATCTTTATATTCACTCATTTCAACACTGTGGTTCACCATGAATGAGGCCACTGTGTCAGTGGAGTGGGCTAGAGACACGCCAGACTATACAACAGACATGCAGTACGTGTGAAAGCAAAATGCTCAACAGCTCATCTGAAACATATCTAAATTTGTAAAAAAATATATTATTATAAAAATATATTTAAATATATTAAAAATATAAATTATATGTAGAATCATTTTTTTTTTTTAACTGTTTGACGGGACCTGGTCAAAGCACAGCTGAGGAAAACCCATGTGATGCACATTCACAAAGAGCCTGAAGTGTACCAAGCAGAACACACTCAGAACACACTGCACGTGCCTCACGGCCAGTCCTGGGCCCCATCTCAATTCGCACTTCAGGGGGAAGCGTTTTGAGCAGTAAATGTGTGATGCCAAAACACAATAAAGAAAACACGCGTTTAGACGATGTAGGTACGCAGTAAAAAAGTGTCACTTAATCTCTTAAGAGTTTATAAGTCATGACTATAGTTAGGACGGCAAAACCCTGCAGATTCACCTCTTCAAACTGCACAGAAGCTCCCCTGAAGCAATCCTTTCTTTCTTTCTTTCTTTTGGGATAATGTCACAGGTATAGCTGTGTAAAGATGATCTAGTGGTGTTTAGTTTTTGTTATTGTTACCATTTTTGTTGTTACCAACTGTTGGTTTGTTTGGCTAACATTACACTTCTGTAATTTCTTGGTGAAATCACACTTGTATTTCTGAGACTAACTGCTATTCTCCGCTCCTGTAAGCTGCTCTGGATAAGAGTGTCTACTAAATCACTGTAATCTAATGTAATATGAGTCTCAGAGGGATCACATGTACTCTACCAGAGTAATATTTACTCTATCAGAATTGATTTAACATTTAACTGACAATATTACTTGACAGTGTGTCAATGCCCCTTGTGTGCCCTGTCGACATGAATGCACTTGATTTAGCACACGTTTTTTTCCATTTACTTCATTTAGTTTCAAATTTGAATTCAACATATGGTAATGCTTCATCTTTCATATCAGAGATTTTCTTTCATTTAATCTTGAACATCTTTAAAATCTTGGAATAAACTAGCACAGCTAGCGTTGCAGATCACAGCAAACAAAATAAATGATCTCAAGGCTCTGGCAGGAACTGTGTGACTAAGGAAATCACGATTGGCAGGGAACAGAAAGAGAGAAACAGCGCATTTTATACGGCTGACTGGCTTTCCCCGCCACCCCCGAGCCCAAAACGGCAGCGTAGAGACAAATCCGTGCGAGCCCGGCGTCGAAAACAATCCAGGACTGCAGAGGAAAAAAAAAAAAAAACAAGCAAATATTACAGGGTGTCTCAGATTGTTCTCAGATTGACAAAAGAGGAAAAGAAAAAGAGAAAAATAGCAGCCCAGGGATTATCTCTGGTTGGACGTAGAGTATCAGGCATGTGTGACCTCGCCTTCTGAAACCCGCTACTTATCAAACCAACGGCTCCAGTCTACCAAGAACACAGGCCGTTCCTGCCATCTAATTAGTGTTCCTTACGGTAGGAAACGGGCCAGCATGCGCTGGACTGACAGAGCCTTTCCTCAGAGTGCGTGTATGAGAACTACACAAACTCTCCAGAAGGAAGCTTTCACTCATCTTCTCAACCCAAGGGTGAATAAAAAAGAAAATCACAGGTCAAACTCAGGTCAAACATCATGGACTGAAAATAGACTTTAAACAGAAAGTAGATACTCCTCCTAAGGGATAAATACGGCGAAGTAATGTGTGGGCACCACCAGGCGGTGCAATGCAGATGTGCACATAATTATTTGTGGATATTACCTGGTCTTATTATATTTTTTCTGTTGCATTCATGCTGTGATTTGAGATTTATACAGTACTTGAAACATTAGATTAAAAATAATGTGTATTATTATTTCAATGATGGTGATTATTATTACTATAATTATTATTATTATGATTCTGAAAAATAGATGTATTTGTGTATGCCCTCGTGATGTCACTCTGACTCCGCCCACACCTGTGCCCCCAGGTAACTGCGCTCACTACCAGAAGGGAGGCTGGTGGTACAACTCCTGCGCCCACTCCAACCTGAACGGGGTGTGGTACCGCGGGGGGCACTACCGCAGCCGCTACCAGGACGGGGTGTACTGGGCGGAGTTCAGGGGCGGGGCCTACTCCCTGAAGAAAGTCATCATGATGATCCGGCCCAACTCCAACACCTTCCACTGACCCCCAAGGACAAGGACATGCAAACACACACACAGCACCACCTGCACAGTGACGTTCACCCGCTTTCACTGTCTGATTCCAACAGAGACAAAATTCCATTCATCCACGTGAGCTCTGTTCTGCTCCAGTGTGTGTGTGTGTGTGTGCGTGTGCGTGTGTGCGTGTGTGTGTGTATGTATGTGTGTGTGTGCGTGCCTGTGCATGTGTGTATGCGTGTGTATGTGCGTGCATGCACGTATGTGCATGCATGTTGATTTTGGGCAGCATTGATAAATACCCAGCTGATTTCCTGGTGTAAAGTGCAAAGGCGATCGCTTTGCTGGGAGACGTTTGGGATTGATCCCGGCGTTCCGGGCCTTTAGAAGTCCTCCCTGGTGGATTCCCAGCGTGTTGCTCTAAGATGAGGATTCCCAGGAGGGAGGGGCTATGCAATGTCTTTAAAAGAGAGGTCTCCTTGGATCCGCCCCGCCCAACCCTGAAGGATCTGAGCACCATCGCCGCAGAGGGACATTGTGTATTTTGCTTGTCTTCTCCATTGGATCCTGGCAAGCGAGGCGGGAACAACGGCTGACTACCAATGAGGTGAAAAAAGCACCTGATCATGGTCCTAATGAGGTGCTTCATTTCACTTCAACAAAAGCCAGCAAAAAAGAGAGGATTACTGCGCTTTCAAATCTGCAGGGCAATAGCATCCCTCTAGTGCTCACAGCACCAAGGACACCAGAGAGAAAACTCATGCAGGGGACACTTCAGTCCCCTGCGAAAGAGACTCCTTTCACACCGCCAGAGAGAGCTGGGGAAAACCTACGCAGTGCGCGCAACACACTGGGTGTGTAACGCACTGTGTGTGTAAAGCTCTTCGAGTTTAACGCTCTGTGCCTAATGCTCTCTGTGATCAGAAACACTTGAAAAGGTGAGGGGGGGAAATTGGGGAATGTACGGTCTGAAAATGTCCAAAAACATCACAGCGCATGGCACGCGTTAGGCAGCTTTGGCTGCCTACCCAACGTTTCATACTCCTGGCACGCATGACAAATAATCACAAATGATACAAAATGATACAGGAGAGTGCAGCTACTTCCAGTGGTATAACAGTTTATAATCTATCAACAGGGAAATGCGTCCAAGAGTGTGAGAGTCAGAAAAATACCCATTCACAGAAATCAAAATTTAAAAAATGAACGCAATAGAAAAGACTACAGTGGCAAACTGACTGAACGTGAAGTGGCCAACTGACCTGGGTCAAATCATTTTTTTAAAAGTATTCATTAAGAATAATGAATAGCTTGTGATACTTCAGAGATCACAATAGTGGCTGGAATGAAAACTACAGGGGTTCCTCAGGTTCCCCTAGGAACCCCTAAACCCCCCTTCAGATTCCAACATTTCACACATGATCCATTCTGCCCAGCTGCTTCAGACACCAGTAAAATTACCTGAAGATTACTAAAGAAATTTCATTTCACGTTTCAACATTTTCACTACTATCCAGAACACAAGTGTACATTTTCAGCCAGCAGAGTGTTTCATTGAGAATTCTCAGGGACCTGCAGGATTGTATTCAGATTTTTAATTTTACCAGCACCTGTTAAAGAGTTAAAGCATTTGAAATATGACAGGTCACTAATATAAGCAACACTAGGAGACGACGCGTCAGCTTAAACTGTGTACAGGCACGTCTGCTGCTTCAGCTTCGCCGGCATGGTGCTCTTTGATGCCTCAGCCCCATACGAGACCACAGGAAGAACAGCCCCAGCTAGCACAGTGCACAGCTAACCGCCAGCGCCCCCAACATGCGCGACAGCTGCCAACCCGTCAGCGCTACGCAAATCGGCGCTACATCGGCCAACTTAACGGACACCAGAGGTGAGGCAGTCAAGATGGAGATCAGATGTCAAAACGAGGCACAGTTAGTTGGTGAATTTCTCTGCCGCTAGCAGACTGCTGTAGTGCCAATTTGCAAAACACTGACGTGCTAACGGCTGGGGGGGGGGTCTAACGGGCTGGGGGGGGGGTCCTCTAATCTATGGGCTCTGATTTTCAGGACAGTTCTTGGGATACTGAACGAAAATATATCATGGTAAATGAGCTCCACAGACTCTCAAATAAGTCGCCCAATGATACAAAGGGCACTAGCACCAGTATACAAGTCCAGCATGTTTTATATAGTTTAAGTTCTTTTTATGGTGAAAAGGGGGTAACCAACTTCAACTGTATGCTATAAAGCCTAAATTACACTGTCATAAGACCGGTAATACCAGCAGCCATAACCAGACGGTTATGACAGGTGTTATGTCATGCTTTTGGGAGTGTTACGTAGGCTTTATAGTGCACAGTTCAAATAAAGTGTGACCGGGAAACAAATGGTGTTTGAGTCAACCTGACTTTTGTACAAGTGTAATTATCTTCGGGCAGAATATCCAAAGGTGTTCATGTATCTCGTGTTTTTAACCGAACCCAAGGCTGGGGGTGATACAGTGCAGGTCACAGAAAGGCAGAGTAAACATCTCTTTACTGTACATATCCGTGTCGCTACAATATTTTTGTAATATAACAATATCTCATTGTACCAAGTTACCAGACTGTTTGCAATAAAATTGTGTACAGTTACCGCAGTGTCCTGCGTGGTTTCCTTACACATAACAACTGTGGACAGAGAACTGTGATGGAGGGATGGAGAAAACAAAAAATATTTTTTTAAGTAGACTTTAGACCTTAAGAGCATATAGATTTTCTACAATAAAATGGGAAATAAAATGAACAGCACCTGGAGTACCTGAATCACCCTTCAAAGCAATTCACTCCTAGGCCACCAAGCACAGAAGTGTCCTTACTGAAACACCCAAGGCCCCTTTTGATGTCTTAGCTAAAGTAACCCAAGTCCAGCACTCCAAATCTTTGAAGGCTAAACTTCAAAGCTGGAACAAAAAAAAAAGGCAACACTGGCCATGTTTACACCAAACAAGCAGCAATCTTCCCTGATTTAGGTGAACGGGTTCACAGACAATGAGGCCAACGAGCGCTGGAGTGTTTGAGTCGCCATGACGCAAGCAGGCTGGGGCTGCACAGGTGCGCATGCACCGCACATGCACCACCAAAACAGCATCATGCAAAAAGCCTCGCGCCAGATGCCTCCTTTGGACAGATATGTAAATCCTATCTGCGGTCAAACCAAAAAACACCACAACAGCCCTGCTCTGAAAAGCGCAAAGCTGACCTGAATCAGGTTTATAAAGTGATCAATCTTTATCGTCTCCTTATTTGATTAGTCTGAAACACGTGTAAAGACGATATGAAGGTGTCATTCTGCTTCTAAAACGGCTGAAATCACCGGAAAGGGCCTAAAATATACTTTCCCAGATTACGTGCAGCTCCGAGGGCGATGCTCATTAAGTTGTGGGCTGTGGAGCTGTCAGTCAAAAAAAAAAGAAAATTGCCTCCGTTCAGACAGAGGCTTTCTTTCACACACACAGACGAAACTGAGGGGCTCCCAAATTCTGCAATGCCAGGCATCCACAGGGCGGGCGTTCACCAAAACTACAACAAGGCCTCCTGGAGCTCTGGTGCCAGGGACCCTGCGTGTGGCCCCGCCTCATTTCCCAAAGTTCCCACTCCCCCCTCATTCTTCTCTCCCCTCCCTACCTCCCTTTCTTTCTCTCTTTCACTCTTTTATTTCTCCACCCTCTCGCTTCATCTTTCCATCCCATTGTCCTATGTGTTTTGTGCCTTGCCCTGTCTCTCCCTTTCTTTTTCTCTTTCCCTTCCTTCTAATTTTCCTTCTCTATCCCTCTTGCCCTCCTCCCTCTCTTCCCAGCCCAGGCTGATTACTGGGTGACCCCTTAGGGCCTGCTGATGTGGCTGCCCAACGGAACTCTTCTGCTGTTTGCCTTCCAATAGCTCCTAATCAGGAACATTAACCGTGCACAGATTCAATCTGTTAGGTGCTCATGTTTCCCCAGAAACTGCCAGCAACTCTTTTGGGCTGTTCTGCTGATTCACGGCATTCTATATTTAATTACACACTATAAGAAGTAAAACAAGGGCATTTTTAAACACTTTGGTCTCACCATGTAGAAATGACAGCACTTTTTATACATAGCACCGCCCCCCCCCCTCGTTTCAGGACACCATCATGACCTTTCCCCAGAAACTCTGCAGGCACGTTTAGGTGCTTCTTAGCAAACTGTAACCTGGATATCTTGTATTTGTGGCTAACTAGCGATTTGCATCTTGCAGAGTTGCCACTGTAGTTCTATTTGTGAAGCCTTCTGTGACACATCCACACCTGCCTCCTGATGAGTGTTTCTGATCTGTCAGCTGTTTGGGGGTTATTCTTCCTTATGGTAAGAGTTCTTTAGTCATCAGCTACAGAGGTCTTCCTTGGCCTATCAGGCCCTCTGTGATTTCTGAGCTCACCAGTGCTCTCTTTCTTCATAATGATGTTCCAAACAGTTGGTTTTGGTTAGCCTATGGTTTGGCCCGTGTCTCTCGCTGCTTTATTCTTATTTCTCAGGCTCATAATGGTACCTTGACTTTCATAGCCATAACTCTGGTTCTCACATGCTCTTGAAGTAAAAGCCGATAATGTGCACTTTAACTACACACGAATTGTTTTGATCACAAGCCTAAAACTGTGGAGCACAGAGCCTAATCAAGAAAAAATATGTCTTTGTCCAAAACATTATGGATCTATATATTGGTATGTATACATATACTCCTTTTCTACCCATGCTAAGGCTATATGTTCGGTCACAGGAAATACTGACTCAGGAATTTGGTTCTGGGACAGTCTGGGGACACCCAGAAAAAGGCTTTTAATATCTGGCTCTGTACTGCAGTGTGTCCAGGGGTCAAATCCCACAGCCAAAAACTGGCAAACCCCCCAGTGGGCACTCGGTAGCACAAGGTGACAGAATGGGTGCCCTTTCACTGAGGACTTTCTAAATGAGCACAGCACTTGACTCAAATGGCACAGCTCATAAATCTGTCAGAACTCATCAGTCACTGCACTGATGCATCACAGCAAACCCAGCCTCTCCCACACCCGCCCATATCCCAAAATAAGAAGGGAAAGAACACAACAGGGCACTGTTTGCCAAACTTTGATTCCTCTCCCCCCCATTCCGCAGTTATGCACAAGCTTGACGGGACAGTACCGAGGACAGACTGTGATCGCACTCATGTAGCCTACCCCCACACCCTCACCCCCCCTCCCCCCACCTCCCTTAAGGAACCTTGCCGGCTTTACTGGAATGGCCATCGGATGAGAGATGCTTGCCAACGAATGGTGAGTAACAGGACAGAGAGCAGACCAGGATGGCTTTGGGCTTTCACGAACTCCCTGCGGTTTGGACAGAATGGGGGTGGGGGGTGGGGGGGGGGCTGTTTGGGACTGTGTGCACATCTGCAGGACAGATGACTCCGCAGGACAAATGATTCACCCACAGACACAGCAGATTCTTCCAGCGCTTGTCATCGTCCAGCAGGCCACTGTCTCATTGAAACCCCTCAAAGGGGCCATGGGCATAAATTGAAATACATGCAAGTCGTTAGTTCAAGTCCTGTTTTGGGGAAGCTAATGACCACCAACTGTGAACCGCACAGGTGATGCCAGGAAGTGGGCAGAGCTTGAAGGCCACCCAGGGAAGAGCGAATAGAAAGCGGGACTCACCCAGGTAGGGGATGCAGGGCACCATCCCCAGAGACTGGATGTACTCTCTCATGCGCGTGTAGTTCTCCTCTTTAGACGTTAGGTAGTCCAGCTTCTCCAGCGTGGCCTTGTCCTTACGGCTGATTAGCTGTTGTTGGTTACAAGAGGAGACATAGGATTAATTTAGCTATTTCTTAGTCAACCAACATATCATTTAAAATCCAACAAGTCATTCAATGAGTCAAAGAGTCATTAAATCAATCACAAGTTCAATCATTGAACTAAAGAATAAATCAACCAACCAAGCAGCTAACCAACAAATCAATCAATAAAACACTCATTCAGTTGACTGAAGAATGGATATTTGAATCGATCAATGAATCAGTCAACCAAACACAGAATCAACTATTCAATAAATCAATTGCCCAACCAGTCGGAGGTACGGGCAGTGAAACTAGGTTATGTAACAGCACAAAGTCTGAAGCTCTGATTCAGATTGATGTGCTCTCCTCCAATGGTATGCTGAACTGACATAAGTAGAGTAATGGCATTAGCAGACCCCAAAGCAGAATCGGCTGAAAGCAGAGGCAGGAAAGCCGGAGATCTGCTGTGGTGGGGCAGAATTCTCAGAGGTAGGTGGTGGTGACTATGGAAGGGCAGACATGAAGCAGCTCTGATGTCTCATTTTTTGGCCAAAGGGGGAATCTCTCCCCGTCAGCCAAAACCCCATCACCGTGTAGCTCTCAACCAGCAGGCAGAGCCCGGAGAGGAAAAATAAAAAACGGCCCCATTAACAGATGATTTGCATGTGTTCTCCCTTTCAACTGCCTTCAGGAGAGATGTTACCGCCATTACATCAGCGACATCGAGATCCGGAGGTCTGGTCTGCTCCACTCCCCCCCCCCCCCCCCCCCCCCCGCAAACCACCCGCCTCAATGTCGCCAACTGTGGCTGAGGTGAAATGTAATGCTTCTCTGTCACCACAAGTAAAACACAGAAAATCTACAGACAGGGAAAAAACGAAGAGGGAATATATTGATTGGCATAATGGTGTTCTATGGACAGAGTATCAATTCCAAATACACATTCAAAAAATAACTGAAATTGATATGACAGGGACATGGACTGAAACCCTCCCTCTCTGGGTGATGCTGCTACTGTATCAGTTAAGCTTTGCCCAGAAGGCTGCCCACCAGTCCACTGGCACAGACAGAATAACACAGCAACAATATGGGCATCAGACCGTTAACAAATAACTGGACAGATACGTAGACTGTCTCATTTAGTCATTTAGACTCAGAGCAAAGACAGAGCCTTCTTATCCAAGATCACTCCTTGCACAGAACTGTCAGCCAAATGAACAGAGATAAAAATCCAGCAATTTATATATTTAATAAAATAATTATAAAATAGTTTTATAATTGCGTTCTGCACTTCCTTTGGCTTGAACCTATAATGACAGTCGGCTAGTGTTCTGGAAAATATTCGCATGATTGTTTAACGCCAATGGCCGCACATGTTTTGGAGAGGAAGAACCTCTCGCTCCTCCTCCTCAGGTTGAAAGGGTTCCTGCTGGCCTTCTCCTTAGAGGCTCAGCTCATCTCTTTCCTCTAAGGCCCCCCGTGCTCCTTCTTTGAAGAAGTTAAAATGACTTGGCCACATCCTCGCAACATGGCAAGGCCATCAAAATACAGGATTTGAAGCGACAGGAAACAAAAGTAATGTGTGTGCGAGTTTGTGTGTGTGTGTGTCTGCATGTGCATGTCTGTGACAGTCATCCACACTTAGTGATCCCACAGACAACACTCAAAAATATTTCCAGAGAATGCCCCAGAGAACGCTCAGAGAACGCTGAGCTCTGGCTCTTTGGCTTTGGCTCACAGTGCAAGACTAGAATGAAACTCAGTATCCAATCCATAGGGCTGGGTGCACATGCCTCAGTTTGATTCAAATGCATTGGGGAGCAGATGTGCACTGTTTCAAGAGCTGTTTCAAGGCCTGCCACCATCCCATCACAGTCCAGGCCCATGTGCCACACCATTAGACTGTGGCTGCTAGAGTCAATGCCTCTGTGCAGAAAGGGACTGAGGATGACGATGAGGATGAAGTTGGTTTTGGGAGGGGAGGAGGTTTGTGGAAGTCACCTGGACAGTGAGGTAGGATCCCCAGCCCAGTAGCGAGCACACAAAAACACGCAGACCCAGATAACACACTGAGGTCACACACTGAGGGGAAAGTGCAGAACAAGAGGCACATTCACTTATTTGGTCATGCCCTTCACAGCTTCTGTAAGATACAACTGATACAACCCGCAGCTCTGGGAGAGAGAGAGAGTGTGCACGTGTGTGCGACTGTGTGTATGTGTGTTTATCAGCTAGATATCAGTCTATCTATCACTGGGGGAGAAACCACAGTGTAGGTCTGCCAGCACTTATGTTTATCACTCTCTAAATTCCTACAGCTTGCTGGACGACAGAGCATTAGATGCAATCAAAGGATATCTAACAGGCTTGCTGGCAGGGGAAAGGACATCTTTAAGAGCGAGGATGACAGGTCGCAGATTCAAACATCAACGGAAAAAACACAGCTTTGTTTTCAGATGTAAACACATAAACAGCCGGGCCAAGCCTGACTTCACACAGCCGGTGAGGTCATGCCACTACGCCACGTGTACGATCGAGAACGCGTCGCAGCGGAGACGACGTCTGCTTCGTTTGAGACGCGTCGCTCAGAGCTCTGTCGTGAGCGTTTGTTAATCACGGCAACGAGCGAGCTCCAGGAGTCTTTCACTGCGCTCTTACTGCATCTCAGCAGTACTGCCGTTTCCTCGCCCTCCATTTAGCCTGGAACCCAGAGGGGGCATTACGTTACAGTCTTTTTCCTCATGAGACAGACCCAGTCCAAAATCACAGTAATACCGATTTACTCCTTGGTGGCCAACTCCAGTCGAGTTTTAATTTGACTTTAAAATCACAGACCAACCAGTTCAGACACAAGATACCTGTGTAATCAACTTCTTTCAGCGATCAATTTAGTGCTGAGTTACAACCAAAGAAACTGGTAATATAGGTAGATAAACCCCAATTTTAGGCCTTCTTATCTTCAAAGACCAGAAAGTTAAAAAAGCATTCAAAAAAAGGATCCTTAAACATATTTGTTTGTGTACATATTTATATAATTCGCATTAGTAGCCTCGCTGGTTGTCTGTCCATCTCTGTTGGCTTTTTCTTTATTGGTTTCTTCTATATCCATCTGTCATAACTGTCAAATCTGCCTGTTTTTTTGTTGTCTGTTTCTTCTGCATCTGTTTCTCTGTAAGTTATTTAATTGACTGTTTCTGCACCACATATGAGTCTTTTGTTTTTTCCCTGGTCTCTGTCTTCTGTCTCTTGCTCTGTCTTTTCTTTCCTTATCTATGTCTTCTCTCTCTTTGCTGTCTCCATTGCCTGTAAAGATGAAAATGACAGGCTATTAATTTCACATTGCCTGATTTCTATAATAATTTACACAAGGCTGATATTACCTTTAATCAACATCAGAACATAAATAATAGCCAAGCACAGGGCCAAAAAAGTTCCCAACAATTATTGCACTTGTTTTTTAAAAACAGAATTGTAATGTGAAAGAATCATACAATAGAAACAGTTTCATACATCTGTATGCTCGAACAGAAGAGTGGAATATTGATCATTTTTGCCAGGACACAAAAAGGATAACAGGCCCATTGTGTTGTTGGAACAACAGAATTTTCCTATCGGTGCATCCCTAATCCAAATGACTCACTGGCATACTGCAGGCACATGCCTTGTGTGCCAGCCATCGTCTCACGCCACACAGCCATGGCACCATTACAGTCCCACAGCTGTAAAAATCACCTCAGTGTAGCAAGCATTAACCGGCAACTATGTGCTGCCTTATTCAGCTTAAAAGAAACCAACCCGAAAAATCTTTAGTAATTGACTTAATTAACTATACATTTGCAAAGTAAACTACTTGTCAAAGCACCTTCACTGGCTTTGAGCTCCGGCACTTTGAGCTACAACAACTCCCCTCAGGATTATTTTCCAAAACCTGCTTGACTATTACGGTTGGGTTGAATTTAGAGGTCTTTGTAACAGTCAGGATTGGGTCTGAGCTACACTTAGTGCGTCTAGACATGTTCCTATAAGGAAAGCAGTTGATCATTTCTTTTTTTCCACAGGTCATATGTCCTTAAATCACACAAAACAGTTATTATTTCTTCACCTCCATCTTTTGTTGAGCTACCCATAATTCCCCCTATGACAACCCAGCACAACCTGCCGTGAAATCTGCCTTCACAGAAATAAGGCAGAACGGAGGAAAATTTAAATTCTTTCCGCTGAAGTCGTACATCGCGGCTTTCAGCTCTGCTCTCCGACAGCTCTCACATAATTGACCCATTAAAACCAAGACAAACCAGGAGGATGAGCACAGGTCCAGTGGAGAAAGTGAGGCGTGCTCTTGTAATGCGCGGGAACGAATGGCGCGTGCGATTTTGCGGCTGGCGAAAGCCGCCATTCCCAGATGTGACCGGTATCTCCGCTGCTTCTCCGTGGAAACGGGGGACAGACCGTGAACTGCAAAGCAAACTTTCAGTCATTTCGCGGTCTTTCCCGGAAAATGCGCAATTCCCGTGCAGAACAGATTATTTGCGGAAACCACGACGATGGCGGAAGGCTCGTGGAGGTGACACACCACTTCAGCATTCTGACTCGGTGTCTCTATAATTCACCTTTGAGTCATTTCTCTCTCCGGCTGCCTGCAACCTGTTTCTCTCACTCTTTTCTAACTCCTCCACTTTCTTCAATAAAGACTTGGTAAAGTTTAAACAGTGTGTGGTTATGTTTTTGGGTTCCATTTGCATCTTTGGTGTGGGCCTTCCTACATGGAAAAGAGTGTGCTGAGAAGAACATCTCCATAGAACTACAGTGTACCCAATGTTTTATGTTTTCCAGTAGTGCATAATTTGTTTGTTTATTACAGAGTCATGCGGTACTGCACGTGCCCAGTACATTTTGACATGTGGTACTGCACGCGCTCAGCCCATATTGTCATGCGGTACTGCATGTGCTCAGTACATTTTGACATGTGGTACTGCACGCGCTCAGTCCATATTGTCATGCGGTACTGCACGTGCCCAGTACATTTTGACATGTGGTACTGCACGCGCTCAGTCCATATTGTCATGCGGTACTGCACGTTCCCAGTACATTTTGACATGTAGTGCTGCACATGCTCAGTTCATATTGTCATGCGGTACTGCATGTGCTCAGTACACTTTGACATGTGGTACTGCACGTGCTCAGTACATTTTGACATGTGGTACTGCACGTGCTCAGTACATTTTGACATGTGGTATTGCACAGGGCTCAGTACGTTTCATCATCCAGTGTCGCATGCACTCAATACATCTTATAATGCAGTACTGCACAGGCTCAGTTTAAAGCTGAGGGTTGGAGATGGTCGCAAAGCGGTCACAAACCCACAAGAGGGTGGTCGTACAGTGGCCTTTCATTACGAAGACAGAAATCTTTGTGGTTTCTTTCTTTCTGAAAGCAGCCACATTTCCATCACTTCAGTTGTGGTGAAGGTCATATGAAGGGCAGCTTATATCCTCCATTTTATCTGTTTGGTTATTTCTTAATCTCACACAGTTCACCAAAAATAGAAACTGCCACTGGAAAAGGGGAAAGAATTAAGTGAGACGCCAAGAGAAGATACAAATCATTTTCATATTCAGTTTAGATTTTTTTGTATACATCACAAGATCATAGAGCCTCCTGTTATTTCATTACTTCAGGGCGAGCACAATCTGCAGATCCTTTTGTGATGCTCTTTTATTGAGTATTTATGTATCTGCTTATTGTGATTTTTAACACGGTGCTGTGAAACTGATCTGGACTGTTTCTGCGCCATTTGAGACCCATCCAGGCTCCTGCTCCCCTCACGCTCTCTTCCCACTGGAGGTTTCATCGAGCGTTGAAAACCCTGCGCGTGCTGCCAGATGAAAATAAACCCTTCATAAAGCACGTCGTGTGTGCTTTGGGAAGTTAAGAGAACAATTTAAACTCAATAAAAACCTGGCCCGGGCCCGTGTTCAAGAAGCATCTTCTAGTACGAACACTGATCTTGGATCAGGCAACAGCTGTCATTATCATATCCTTTCCCACTAACAGCTGAATGTGGAAAACCCTAGATCAGTCTCATTCATCACTCTAAAGCAGCTCTAGGCAGCACATTGTGACATGTACCGCAGCAGAAAGAGCTTGACAGAGCATGCTTCTCTCTGATTCGCCTTCTTAATCGATTTTCCAGGTGTAGCGTTATTCTAAGCCCTCACTTGTACGCCACTCGAGAAAGATAAATGTAAAATTCCGTGGTAGGCATGCCTGCTGGGGCCCAGCATAACCCACAGCACTGCCATTAAACGAGTGGAAAGCATGTCCAGCAGTGTGCTCTACAGTACAGCACTCTGCCCGCCTCTCTCAGCCGCGTCACAGAATGACAGACGAGAGCTGATATGAATATAAATGTGGTACCAACGCTTTCCCAAACACATAAAAAAGGAGTTGACAGGATCGTGGTAGGGGCAGGTTTTCTCAAATTCCCAGATTTTTTCCTCTGCATCAGCCTTTCCAGGAGCTGAACTGGGAACATGCTGGCACCTCTGAGACCCACCACATCCAGCTGGAGTGGAACAGGGGAAGCTAATGCTATTCCTACCGCTACTGCTACCACTTTTACTGAAGAAATTGCTTCAGTAAAACACCTAGATGGATAAACTGTTGTTCCTTTGACTTAACCTTTATTTACAAAGACTAAAACAATGTAGCCTCGTATGAAAGTGAGACCTGGTTTGGGTGGATAGCATATTTTATTTAACCCCTGTTCACCCAGGAGAAAACATCTTTTACTATTAACAAGAGATGAATATCTCTTTTCAAGGTAGACCTGGTCTAATTGTATGTAAAAAAAAATATATATATATCTCAACAAATACAGCCCAACAAATACAATAACTGTTAGTTTGTTCGTGTATTTGTGTGTGTGTGTGTGCACGTGTGTGCGGGTGCATGCATGCATGTGTGAGTGTGTGGTCAATACATGCTTAAAATCAAAGTACTAAAGAACCTAGAAAGGAAAAAAGGATTGCACATTGTAGACATCATTCCAGACATCATGCAATCGTCCCCCCAAAATAAACCCCCCCCCAAAAGGGTAGAGTGGGCCCCGTCTCTTACCGCCCAGGTCTTGCTGAGTCTGAAGATGGGGGCGCTGTGCAGGGCGGAGACCACAGACACCAGTGCGTGGAGGTTGTTCAGTTCCAGAAGTTTCTGCAGGATGGGGAGAAAAGGCAGAACCTCCGTGAGTTTTATTTGACCGGCACCAGCCCTTACAGAAATGCAATACAATTCAAAATATAAATATACTATAATACACATATATGTAATTATGTGGACTTTTTGGCAAAAATAATAAACAAATAATTCTCTTTTAAAAAATTTACATTGCAATATGTGAAATATTTTCCCATTATACAATATTTTGCAATATATTACATTTCTGTTAGGCCACTTTTATTCCAAACTCTTAATTGGAGGATTCAGGATTTTAAACCAACTGCAAGAGGGAATTTCCACAGCCAAAGTCAGTATTTGGTGTTAAAGGAGTGAGAATAGACAGCTGACAGATGTGCTCTCACACAAACATCATTAGCCTCTCAGAGACCGAATGACACCAGTCGGCTCAGTGTGGATTCTCACCATACGTTAGACATGGAACAAATACATTGTAATTACCCTGTAATTACACAAGTAAAATGCCCAGCAAGTCCCTGTTAAAATGGCACGCAATTACATGATGTTAATACTCAGCGAACAGGGCTGGGTTTGGGATTGTGGTTTGCGCTTGGGGTTGTGGTTAAGGTTAATGTTAGGGTTTTACCAAGGTTTAAGGTTGAGGTTACAGTATAGGAAAAAGTCTTATAATCATTCAGTTAACCTTCGTGATTACGAGAAATTCTGATTTGTTTATGGGAATATAAATTTTCTGGTAAATTGCTAGCTGAAATTGAAGCACAATCTAAAACATAAATGTACGCTCTACATGGCGTACAGATACAATGTACACTGTAATAAAAACAGTACATTGCCAAAACAAAATATTTACATCCATTATATTTAAAAGGCACATGTGAAACCAAACACACAACAATGACCTGAAGAACAGCTAAAAACAAATGGTTTGAAAATGTTTGAACTATTTCTCCCAAGAGATTTTTTACTTCACTTGCTGATTTTTGTGGGTTTTCTGTAAAAGCGTCTTTTTGACAGTGTATCACCAACACTACAATAATAATTAATTAAGGGGGAAAATATGGCAAAGCCACACCAGGGGGTTTCCTGGCTTCACCGTGTGCCTTATTTTCATGGGGCGATGAACTAAAGTGCAGTGGATTTCTGCCAGGTCACCCTGCTGCTATTCCACCCTTCCAGGACCCTGGGGAAGGGGTGTTGGGGTGGGGGGGGGGGGGGTGGGGGTGTAGACAGGGGATTATCACTGTGCTTCGGATGGCATCATGCCAACCCCCTACCCCCTCGCCCCACCAGCTGCCAAAATAAATTAGCAAAAAAAAAGTTTTTTTCAAAACTTACAGTAAATAATACTTAAATAATAACAAACGCTGACGTCATCGTGGCTTCATCTACAGTACCTTCTCCCTCTGCTTTTTAGAGGTGATCTTATGGAGGGCAGAGGCTCCTGGACAGGAGCCAAATAGAAACAAGCCCTTTGCTTTTGCTGCTCCAACCACTCACACAATGAGAACATTATTTTGCCCATAGCAGAAAGAAGCAGAGCTGTCCAAGAAACGATTTCCTCTGCAATTGATTATTATCAATTGATACAATCTGGTTCATAAATTAAGATAGCACTTTCATCAACAGCATCCACCACAACAAGAACAGACCAAATGCCATTAGTTATAAATGATCAACATTGTCCTGTCAAAAAGCAGATGTTTATATTCACTATTAATTTAAAAGCCTAAGCTCCTCACAACATTTTTTTGACTTTCTTCAAAAAAGTTCACATACCAGAAAACAAACCCATAGTGCTAGGCATTTTCGCAAAGGAAACAAACGTTGGCAAACCCTCACACGTTTCTGGGGAGAGCCATTTTCTCTACGCTGCTTTTATAAAAGCAGTGAAAAATGTAACCTGGCAATCACTGTACCTGAGAAGTCTGACAGATCTTTACACAAATTTCGATCACAATCAAGCTCAAGAACAGGAAATAAGGAACTCAAAGCTTCAGGAGCCAACCAGCACACGTTTTTATTCGACGCTCACAGAGCATGGAGCGTGACGGGATCGATTACTGTTGGCCGTCGTGTGGTGCAAAAATGATTTGCTATTGTTTCACAATGGAATGGCTGGAATACATTTGTGATATATTCCACTAGGACTTAAAACATCTGGGTTCCGGAATCATCTTTCTTTTTCCCATACTTATTTTAATTCACCCTTATTCTTTGGGGAAAGGAGGGATCGAGAAAGAGAAAGAAATAAACAGGGGAGGAAGACAGGGAGCGGAGAGACGGGAGAAAGAAAGGGGAGAGTGAATGAGGGAGGGATGGAGGAGGACAGATAGAGAAGGGAGAGGAGGAGAGAGGGACCATTTCAGGTGGCCGGGAGGGTATTTCTGTTCCAGCATACTCGTACACCTCCTTGCTGTGCCATTTATGACACCTTATCTACTCTAAGGTAAGATCGCATTGATTAAGGGCATTTTGAATAAGACCCCTTTAAGTAAGGTCTGCTATAAATAAGCTCTTTGAGTCAGCTCCTCTTTGAGTACTCTTTGAGTAATCCACCCGTAGATTAAGAGCTCTTTGAGTAAGTAGGAACTCACAGCCTGAATGAATCATAGTAGTTTGTGCAGAATTTTGAAAGCTAAGAGCATCCAGACTCAATCCGGACACAACCTCTACAGGGCCAATAAATAAAGCCACATCAGCGTACAGACACAGAGCTCTCTGCGTTGGGTTTCCATCCAGCCCAGAGTCCAAACAAGCTTTATGCTCTTCAGCATCCCATTTATTCCACATCTCACCCAGGAAATGAATCATCAGTACTGACTGTCTTAGATGGCCTTATTCCAGGCTGAACTGCTTCCATCTGTAGAATATTGTTATGAGGTAAAACCTACAGGCCCTGAGTAAACCTGGCTTGCCACATAGTTATCTAGCTACAACCTACAAGCCAGACCTCTAATTAAAGCTACTACTTATGTTTAAAGACCTGTGCCCTATCCTAGCGTATGTTGTGTGGTGCGTGTATATAAAACAAAAAGAAAACGGGAACAAAACACGGCGCTACGTGGACTACCCAGGCAGTCCCCCCTCTGTTTCTGGGGGAAAGTTGGGAGCAGAGTGCAGAGAAAAGCGCCAGGAACAGGAGCGGCCGTGGACTCACCTTGGCGATTTTGACAAAGTGACTGAGGATCTCGGCCCGGATCTTCAGGGTCTGGGCGGTCAGCACCTCCCTCACCAGCCAAAAGCTGACCTGCAGGGAGAGAAAACTGATCAGTCAATAAGGAAATCAATAAATTAAATAAATGCATCAACCTATAATCACTCAATCACACGCCCAATCAATCAATAAATCAACCAATTAATGAATTAATCTTTATGTTTCTATAGCCAGTTCACTGAGTCAGTCATTCAGCTGAACCAATTCTAAATAAAAAAAAATATATATAGAATCGCAGTAGACCTATAAAACATCAAAAACATCTGTAACATATACTGAAATAAAAACAAGGCATATAAAAAAGTACAAAAAGACTTTTATAATGCAACAAGGAGTCACTGACTGCTGCATGGATTGCTATTTGAACTGCTGCAGAAGTACTGTGAAACAAAGCAAGGAGCCTTCAATCTTCAGACGTCAAACTTCTCCAAACTTCTTCAACTTCCCCTTGTTCATTAAACACCGTTCCCCCCAAACACCCACCTCTACTGACGGAAACAAGCTAAACCAAACCCAAAGCTAAAATAATGACTGCTTCAGAATACGGACCTAATTAATATGAGTAAGAATATATAAAATACTCTTCTTGATTACATTACATTTATTTAGCAGATGCTTTTATCCAGAGCGACATACAAAAGTGCACATCATGGTCATTGGAACAACTACAAAACACAGGTTCGATAAGGTAAAATACTTATTTCATACAGTTATTTATAGCCATGAGCACAGTTCAGTTCATGCAGTGAACATTATTCTGACCTAACTTATACAAAGTCAAACTTGATGAATCTTTGTGGTTTTTTTATGTAGTCTTACTTGGGCACCAAAACTGAGGTGCCACAGACACAACTGGGGCAGAGGTATGGAATAATGATTCAGTATCGGGGCTTGTAACTCGTAACATTGTCGGTTAAGCAACCTTGGTTCTCAGGTGGAAAAGCAAGCAGCGCTGCTCCAGTTGAAAAACGCAGCTGTATAAACGCCTGGTAAAAAAGGGAGACGGTGAAACCGTGGCTCTGGATGAGGGGTCCTCAGCAAACAATAAACAGCAAAAAAAAAAAAAAAAGAAAGAAAAAAGGTGACCTTGTGCCCATGTTCTCAATTACCGCAAACACAGACGCTATCCGAGGGGGAAATCTCAGCGGCACGCTCGCGGCTCGCGGTACATCTGCTTGTGTTTACGGGGCCCCGCTCGCCTTCCATCGCACCGGGGGAGCGATTGTCAGGGGGGGTTGTTTAACCCCCGTCTGTTTGCAGGCGGAATTCAGGGAGACGCGGCGGGACGGAGATCAGACACCCCCCCCCCCCCCACCCATGCACCACCCTCCGAAAGTTTCACGTCACAGAGCACAGCGGCCAGTCAACTGGAGCGGGCTGGCGGAGCGTGCTGTGTGCCACACGCTAATCTCAACAGGGGGGAGAGAACACCGGAGATCTGAGGGGGAGCACGTCACCCCCCCATACCCCCTTTACAGAGATGGAATAGACTTTAAATCTATCTAAATAAATTTGCAACACGTCACAATATTTAGATACAGAAACAGAAAAGAACTCAATGCTGCTTTCTATGAATGAAAAAATTAAAATACATAGTTCATTCATATAGTTAAAATATATAGTTTTTAAAAATATATTTTTCATTATATATAGTTAAATTTCACCTGTTTATATACATTGCACTCCATTCCATTCTCTAAGCCCCTCACAAATCTATATTTGCTCACCTGATGTATTTTTAGCTGCGTTGAGCTATTGGCTAGTCTGTAAAAGAGATTTGCTTGGTTAACCTATGGCAAATCATATGAAATCAACTCACTTTGTACTGAAGTAACTTAGGCCCATGAAGCCACAGAAATACGGTATGAGCGAAACACGAGGGAGACCAGATGCAGCCGCCTCGCTCCAACACGCGAGTTCGCCCCGTGCTGTCACAATAAACATTCCGCCGCCCCGCCCTTTTCAGCAAACGAAGAGAGAATTTTCAGCGTTCCATGAGGTAATTCCCTCTTACGCGGCTGTCGGTTGACCAATGGGAGAAAGATGTGGAGGCCTAGGGCAAGAGACCCCACCACGAACAGAGCGCCTCGAGCGTGCGGGGTAAAGCCCCCCCCCCACCCCCCCCGTCCCCTCTCGCCGAGCTGCTGGTGTGGGCCAGACTGGAGCTCCGTTTCCACACTGTTCACCGGGCAGGGGGACAAACGGGTCAGGGATTCTCAGGGGGAGCACAATCAGTGAGTCGGTGTGAAATTGAATTTCGTGAACTTGCAGTGACCCGCCAGCCGTACAGAAGCGAGGCGGGGGGGGGGGGGCGCACTTTAATCCTTCAGGCGAAGAATCCAGACAGCGCTCGCGACCGACCTACATCACCGGCCAAATTTCAGTGAAGAACAAGGAGGTAACCTTGTTCTTTTTAGCACAATCTGTCAACGCGCACAAGCACACATTATTATTAATGAGAGCATTTTCCTCAGCCGCAGAACACATTCAATTAGGTCGCCCATTCATCTTGCTGAACGGACCCAAGTTAAAGTGTGGTGGACAGACCTAAGTGTTCAGACACAAAATGGCTGCTTCACCCAGGTGCGTAAAATGCATTGGTGGTGGTTAAGGTTATGTTCACACATCACTGTAAAGCACTTAGTAATCGCTTGGACTTGGAGAAACAGCACCAGGCCAAGGGGTGTCCAGATACTTTTGGTCATATAGTGCATCCTGACAGTGTTTTCAGAAGCAGCCTCGTACAGCGAAGCATTTCCCCTTAAGATACGCTGCTCTAATTTAAGACCTTTCTAAATACTTAAAGATTTGTAAGAGACTAACTTTTCTTTTTTCTCCTGGCTGATTTATAACAGGTAAAACATTCCAGGGCTGGCCTGTGCGTACACAGCAAACCTCTCAGTAAAAACCCAGTGCAAACAAGAGTCATGTGCATGTACTGTAACCGAACAACTGGTCCAAGAAATTGGGTTTTAGTACAAATATTGTGCCAATGTTAATCCATAACGTCCTGAAGCTCTGGAAAATGCATCAGAGCTGTAATATGAAGTGAGTAACGGATCTAATTTGTGTTCCAGGAGGGTTCCCATGGTCCAGCAGACAGGCCCGTAGGATTCAGCAGTCTTGTTACAAGCTGTCCTCTTGAAGTGTCTCCAGTGCAAGAAATGGAGAGAGCAGAGGATAAATACTCTTCTGTTCCAGTCTGCAAGCCGTGGGTGAGGAGGGAACAGGGGGCTGAAGACACGTTCAGCTGAGGGTCAGGAAAGCACCTCAGCGCTGACCTTGGAGTGAGTCGCAAATCAGAACATCCAATCAGAGGGGAGGACGGCTGTTAAACTTTGAAATTCTTATATTCCTTCGATAGGAAGTAAAAATACATTTTTGAATCGTTACAGAATGGCCATTTTTTCCACTGGTGCATAGTTCACAGGTTTTGAACGAAACATATTACCACAGCCGATTAAATTTGTGCGGGGTGACATGCTGGCGGAGAGCAAGCAGCACAATTAGCTGAGCAGAATACACTCGTGTGGAGGGAACTCATCCCCCAGCTAGCACAGAAATACCTGAGCATTCCGAGCACCCCTGCTCAAGAGGAACGGTCCCCAGCAGGAAACGCCGTAAATAAGAACTTGCAGCACTCGCCTCTAACCGAGCAGATCGTCTCACGTTTCAGCAAATAATCTCTAAAGGGATCGCACTAACACAGGCTGCCAAATTCATGACTTCATAACTTTCATTCCTGACTTTTCCATCACAAAATATGGCTACTTCTCATTTTGATAAACACGACTCACTGCCAATGCACGGCACTGTGATGTTAAGACATTCTGACCCGAGGGCATGTTTTCAGTCTTAAACTTGTTTTTGCCATTTAAATGTTGCATCAAATGAATTTGCAGGTCCTTTTTGTTGTATCTGGATTGGACTGGCTTTAGAGAAAGCCCTCCTTACTCCATATACCCCTCATCTTTAGCTGAGGCCAGATGAAAACAGAGTGGGAGGGTGCTGGTCTGAGGGTAGAGAGCCCCCTACAGGCAGAGTGCAGAAGTGAAGCTCAGAGCCACATCAGACCGCTGTGTGTACCAGCCTCATAGCCTCCACTAGCAGCAGCAGCTCAGACTCACATTCAGAGGTTAATGAGAGTCACTGACGGGGCCTGCCGCTTTGGTGGCAAAGCGGAGACATGGGCTGTATGTTAATCATCAGGGTAACACATGGCCCCTCACACTAAAACACAGATACATACATACAGAGGTGCACAAACACACCCACACAAACACACGGGCAACAGGCATGAACACACATACTGTATACATGCAAAGACACACAAATGTGCACACACTATAGACACAGAAACGCAAACTGCACACAGGACACACATACAAACACACACACAATGAGCTCTAGAGTGGAGAGGGGTCAGGTGCTACAGATCATACCAAACCAAATCTCAGACAGTAACACTTTTCCCAGTGTGAGGCTGTGGTAGTCCCACTCCCCCCCAAAAAAAACAAAAAAAAAACAAAACAAAACTCCTCAAAATGCACAAAAACTAGGTCAGAAAGTGTGTGCGCGTGTGATGGGGGGCAGCTTGACCACAAAAAGCCCTTTCCAGCTAGACAGCTCATATTGCCAAATTTCAGGCCCACACTGAAGGGGGGGGGATTCTGCATGAGCAGCAAGCATAATTAGTCTCTAATTAAGGCACAAGACAAAAGCACACAAGCCTCATTCAATTTCAGCTCAATACACAAACCTCATTCAATCTCAGCCTAGTAAGTTTGCATCTCAATAAACCCCCAGACCATCAGACTCCAGTGCGGAGTACGGCTGTTTCCCAAAGCAGTAGCCAAACACATTTCCTGTGTGTGAGACATCGTGCATGTGTGCCTTCAGGAGATTTCTTCCACTTTTTCCACTTTCTCAAATGGTAGATATAGTTCATCACATTCCAGACACATTACTAAAGGAAGAAACCAACACAAAGAAACAGCTTTGTGTTGGTAAGAGCAAGTTGTCAATGTGATACATCTCTGCTGGTTGGTGTCACCATTTCACCCTGATGACCACAGCGCAATAGACACCTAGCGCTGATCATTTCAAGAGATCAAGACACCCAGAGACGACCTGTTTCAAAATCAATGTGCGCATGCTCGCAGATTTGGGGAGATTAGAGCGTGGACTGGCTCAGGCCAGGGTTGGCTGCACTCCGATTGAACACAAGCCTGGCCAATGCCAAGGGCCATCATAAATCAGAGTCCGTTATTAAGGAGAGATCAAGCTTCCTGTTGCTCCTTATCAGAGGAAATGTGGACAAAGTATTTCAGCTTCATCTGCTCACACGCCAGAATTTCTAACAGTGTAGACATGCTCAAATACTGATGGATGAATTTTTGTTATCTAGTGCCTCATGTGGCTGAATCCTGGACGACTTTCCCTCCACTATTCCATTATAAATTGGCTAACTTTGCATGGTGAAATAACAATATTCTTCAGAAGCCTCCCAGCTTCTAGCTCCTTGAAGGAGCATTTAACGGGTTGGACCTCAATCGATGTCCAGATCAGTCTAGGACCTCGGAGACAAAGGATGAATAAAATAAGTGATTGGAACGCACCCACATTGACGACGGGTGATTCCAGACATCAATTTCACATATTTTTTGACCTGTTTGGCCTTCCATACTAGGGAAGGAGGCAAGAAAAGGAAGCAAGGACAAGTACAGAAAAAATAAGTGGTTGGAATTAACCCATAGATTCTCTGCAGGAGCAAGGAACCATCCTTGCATGTTTTGGTTCATGATGTCATAGAACAAAAATAGCATCAGCCAATCAGGCGGCAGCCACAGCCTGGCCTTGAGCCATTGTAATTGAAATGTTATACTCTGGTAAGCCGAAGATAAATGTTCTGAGAATTTTGCGTTTTAGTATGGAAACTAAGAACGTGTTTACAATTATTTCTTGGCTGGATACATTTGCAAATCCACTAATTATAAACAAACTTTACGACCTATTGGAAACACAGGCATAATTATGCATATCGTAAATATATTAACTTAGCATTTCACAAAATCAAGAGTGGGACTATGCACATTCATGACAAAATTTTACTAGGACTTTTGGAAAGAAGTGATTATTTAAATATAATTGAAGCTTTAATTGGGGAAACACTTATGCTGACAAAAAAAGTTAAAAACACAAGGAACAAAAGTAATTGTTTCCTATCCATTGTCCAGTTTTTTTTATCCGGTCATTACAGCTTGTGACATGATAATATTGTCATAAAGCGTGCAGTAATCATTTTGTGACCGTTATCCTGTCATAAGCTGTAATACACTGCTATGGTTTGTCTTGATGGGCGTTATGTCATGCACCTGAATGAGGACTCACCTGGTTGAACCGGTGAGTGAAAGCCACCACATTGGGTGCCAGGATGTGCTTCTCCTTCTTGTTCCACCCACAGCTGGCCAGCTCCTGCAACACAATCCACGGTGAACCCTGACCCAACATGACTCACCACCTCTCCATCCATTCACAGATTGTCTATAATAACAAGATGGACAACTCCTGAAACACAATCCACAATGAACACTGATCCCCACCCAACAAAAGATTTTTTTTAGACTAACAAGATGCCCAACTCCTGCGTTCCATCAATCCTCTCAACCTCCCAGTTACTGGAGTTTTCAGTTGGTAACATGAGTTCAACGGTTGGAAGACAAAACTCCAAAATGCATGTAACTCCTGCGACTCTGCAGTCCTCCAGCTGAGCTGTGCAGCCACTGAGCTGGAGGACTATACTGCATCCTCAGCCAGAGGAGTCCAGTCACTCTTATGGGATGAAGTATCAGGGTTAACTTTGCTCATCATCTACTACAGTCCACACAAATATATATTGCTATGCGCCTGAAAGAGCTTTGAAAAGTTTTCCAGCTGACTAGGATGTAGTCAGGCTATATGCAGGTAAAACCGGAGCTATATTGAGGCTAACCTAGTCCGTTTATGTCAAAACCTGTCACAACGTAGATTTCCACCCCTCTAGACGACTAGATTCCGGCTTTTGTTCAGTGAGAAAGGAGAACACACGCTGACCAGTGCTCAGACAGAGGAGGTTGCAGCAATGTGCACAAACATTCAAACACAACTGGCCTTTCAAATAAACAATTTTTAAAAATGCTTTTATTGGATCTGTCACTAATCTAACTTGACCCATATACAGAGTGTTAAAGGACCGACTATCAGGCGAGACACTGTTCCAGTCATACTGCAGGTGAGGGATTTTTAAACTTAAGGTTGAACTGCTTGCGTGCACAGCCAGCTGTGTAAACGACCAACGTGCTCCCCATGTGCGGGCCTACGTCACCACTGATGAGGATGTCCGCTCTAAACACATAAACAGAGAGGCATGCTGCAAACGCATCGCCGTCACGCTCTCTGGGGAGAAACCCATCATTCAGCCTGCTCAACCTTTCCATCGGTCCCAGGTTCTCAACAACAGTCAGCTCAGCAGGACATGAAATAAGAACCTGCGAGTGTGTGTGTGTGTGTGTGTCAGAGAGAGAGAGGCATATTCAGGCATACATAAATATTGCAATATTAACTGAGACAAAGTGGGAAGACACATCTGCCAAATTCTCTCGAGATTCTGTAGATCTGTCAGCGAGAGCGTGAGAGAGCAGCAGCAGGGCTGAGCAGCATCTCCGCTGAGCGCCTGCGGAAGCCGTCGCTCCGACGCGTCATCTCCAGCAGCTCGGGACAGCGTCCGGGAGCTCCCCAAACCCAGCGAAATCAAACCAGCCCAGCAAACCACCACACACAGGGCCGCCAGCAGCGCCAGTACTCTACCTGCCAGGAATTTAGGAATGGGCACTGCAGCTGTTCTCTAGCGACAGGACCATTCACAAACTATTTTGACTTTTTTTTTTAATCTCAACTGTCTGCTAGCGAACTGCTGGAATGACGATTTGCCAGTTGCCCTTGGACCAATAGCTGTGCCCACAGCGAGCCAATAGTGGATAGCTAGTAATCACTGCAAGTCTTACTGGCTGTGATATAGCCAATGGCTGATCAGGGACCACTGCCTTGGTAACACAGACTGATGTTGTGGCGACATAGCTCAGGAGGTAAGAGTGATTGTCTGGCAGTCGGAGGGTTGCCGGTTCAAACCCCACCCTGGGCGTGTCGAAGTGTCGTTGAGCAAGACACCTAACCCCTAACTGCTCTGGCGAATGAGAGGCATCAATTTGAGCTCAGTGGTGAGCAATGGGACAAGGTTATTCTAGCTAAGTTACTCATTACATTACATTACATTACAGGCATTTAGCAGACGCTCTTATCCACAGCAACTTACACAATTTTTCACATTTTTTACATTGTATCCATTTATACCGCTGGATGGATACTGGAGCAATGGAGATTAAGTACCTTGCTCAAGGGTACAACGGCAGTGTCCTACCCGGGAATCAAAACTATGTCCTTTCGGTTACAAGCCCAGTTCCTTACCCACTGTGCTACACTGCCGCCCACTGCTCACTCCCTCCGTGGGTGACACTGTGATAAATTATGCGTCACATGGGCTGGAAAGGATTCAGTTGGCTGGGATGATCGTGTCTCATCACTCACTGGTGCAGCCCTGAGCCAATACCTGCTCCTGGGGCCCATCCACACGATGGAACACACTGCCCCTCAGAACCTAATGCACTCTACCAAAATATACATGCATGTCACAAATTAAGTATCCAGGAGTGTTTCAGTTTGGGCGATACAAATACAAAATACAAAAAGTCACCAAAATAAGCAAGGGGATCATACGCCAGGACCAAGCAATACCGTACGCCAATGAAATTACAATGTGCTTACATTTCGATTCTCAAACACAAACGCTGTTTGCAGACTCTGTAAACAACATATCAGCACTAAAACGGGGATTTACACTAAAGCAAATCTATCAAAAGCAAATGAACTGAACATCTCCAGAATGTGACGTTAATAAACATGAATTACTTATCAAATATTGAAGTCCACAATGATCAACAGATACAGGGATCGTAATTTGCAATTAGCTAATAGTGTACATTTGCAAACTGTCACAATGCCCTGAAAACCCAATGAAAAACAAAATGGCAAACACAGTTCAGACAATCAGCTCATGCTTCAATACCGCATCAACCCATCAAGTTTAGCCACAATTGCACAGTAAGAAATGCATGCCATCTCTATATATAGCTACATTCAAAATCCCCCCCAAAAAATTATTAACAAACAAAATGTATTTTCCTTTCATGGAACTGCTTACAGTGCACATTTTACTCTTAACCTGTAGGGCGCACACTGTGTTCAGGAAACAGGGCTTGCAACCCATAAGCTGCAGGTCTGATTCCCAAGTAGGGCACTGCTGTTGTGGAGCTTAACCTGAATTGCTTCAGTATGGAGCAGCAACATAGATGTCACAGCATTTTGGCTGACAACAGCATTTTGCCATTTTAAGAGAAATTCAATTTCTTCCCCTTCAAGGGGCCACAGTGACCAACTTTCTGCTACAAATGCTGTTTCTATGGTAACACTTTACAACAAGATGCTGTCGGATTACAGCATTAGATCAAATGGCCTCAAGGAACGCTGACCTCATGCAGATTTTAATCAACTCCATGTTCTATTAATGCATTTAAGGCGACTGTAAAAGTAATTGCAATCCCCCAGGCTTTTGAAATTATGGTTTCAAGGCCAGCTCAAATTTCACAGCTTCAACCAATTTTATATATATATATATATATATATATATATATATATATATATATATAGTGTGGTTATATTTGTAGCTATATACATTTACCCTCAATTGTAATGTACAGATACACCCTCAAAATCTACACTCGAATGCAACCTGAGCCAAATGGATGTAAAATTAGCACTGGGAATGCTGCTTGCCAGAGCAATATGACCACACTGGAGACAGGAGACCCTGCATTATGACAGTCTATTTTTATATACACAGTATGTCACTTTAGCAGAAGCATAGATGAGAGTCAGCAAGCCCATGTGTAGTGGAAAAAGGTGAACCGCATATAAGAGTCATTTGTCATTTGTATTTCAGATGAGACCAGAGGCAGTCTTTTCTCATGTGTGACCAGTTCATAAATTGGTTTGGTGACCGTCTCTGTAAAAGGCTCTATACATTAAAAAATATAATTTAACTGAATGCAGGGTCTAGTCTCGGCCTATTTGCAGGATTAGTTCGTTTAATTACATTTTTCAGCAGTTTGTTGGTACTTCAACTATGTAAAAATTTGTGTAGTGGTTGTAGTTGTTACTTTTTTTGTCATTTTGAGGTGTAGGAACTACTAACTACTTTTGGCCCTAAATTTTTTTTTCCAAGCCCCTTTGGAGCAAATACCATGTCTCTGGTTTCGTTTTAATCCTGATTGGTGAGAAGCACTTCACTCCACCATAGTTGCAAAGGGTGAACTGTCAATAGCCACACATTGCTGGTCCTCCCTGTGTGCAAAAAGAAGGCACTGCTCATACATGCATCATGTCTGGGGAACGTGATAATACTTTTCTTGATAATTTATTTTACAAAGCAGTTTGAACTACATTTTTTTTTATTGTAATTGTATTGTCACAAGCTACATTTCTCTTTAGGGTAGCTTTGCAGTAGCTTAACTACTTTCAGTAATTGCCACATTGAACAACTACACTTTCAGAGTGATTTCCCCAGCACTGCATACATTAATCATCGAACATGGCATCGATGCTATGGTAGGGCAATCTTACCGTGAGACTGAAATACAGTAACTCATATCCGCCTGCACTCATGTACAGTAACTGCTTGTACTCATATTTGGTGCACAGTGAGCTGAAGGACTCTGAGGCACCCGTAGGGGGCGCTCTTTTTTGGAAAGACTGGCCCGTTTGCTTTGCTCAGTGAGGTCACTGCCTTACCCCACCTCAGCCCCAACAGTGCTAATACAGAACACGGATTACGGAAGACACAACGCAGATCAGTGAGAACGGAAAGCAGAACACAGCCTGGGGGAGTGACGTGGGGTCGGGGCGCATTTGGAAACTATAAGAAACGTGGACCCCTCCCCGTGCTGGAAATGCCAGGCCCTGCAGACATGTCTGCCATTCAGTGTTCTGCAACGGGTTCATCCACTTGGGGGGGGGGGGGGGGGGGGGGGGGGGGGCGGGGGGAGGAGACTTAATTGTGGATTTCATCTGGATTTTCCCCTGATATTTTTGCATGACAACTCTATTAGATCATTTATTATTTTCCTGAGACAAGGAAAATAAAAGAAGAAAGTGCTTCCAAGTGACCTTGTTTTGCATTCAAGATGAATATTTTTGGGGTTCCAGAGAGGTGAAACAAGGGTCCTTGCCTTCTAGGCCAGGATCTTTCAGAGTTATTATTCTGTCTGAGCTTACCTCATTACCAGCGGGGGGGAGAGGGGGGGGGGGTCTTGGCTGGTCACTTGGTCAAATCTGATCCAACTCGATCACGCAAGCCAACTCGTCCCCCATTCCAAACAACACACAAACTTAATCACGTAATGCACCTAGCCTGCTACCGCTGTGTCTGTTGGAAATCACCAGTCTGTGCTCATTAGCCTGCTGCTGCTCATTAACCTGTGGTATAGTCCAATCACTGTTCGGTGTCTGAAAACCCACAGAAACTAATTGTGTGCGCTGGGAAAAAGCAGGAGCAGTTCAGAGCCACAATTCCGCTAACTTTTAACCAATCACATCGACTTATTAAAGGTGGGTCTAAGGTGAAATGCCGTGATTCAAAACGCGCCAGCAAAAACTTCTCTGAAAATCCAAATGAGTGACCATGCCGGCACCTGCCTTGTGTGCCTACTACTACTACAGTGCTATGGGCTGCCCACCTGGTATTGGTATGACAGATGTGAAATGCTAGTACTGGACAAGGGCACTCACTGAATGAGGAGGTCTGTCCAATAGGCATCTGTGGAGGCTCCTGATTGGTTCCATGACACATTATCAGACTGCAGCCTAAGGTTGTTGGGGAAGTTACATTCCTGAGGGGTCTTACTGGGGGGTCTCAGGTGATCAAAATTTATCCAGGTGCAGGAAGTAAGGACTTCCACGTGGTTGTATTACGGCACACTCAGGTAGTACAGGAGACCTGATCTGTTCACTGAGGTTGCACAGTTTTGAGGGTCGGCCATTCCCAGGCAAAGGCTGCTCCATCTTCATTACCTCCGGAGGAGTGCAAACATGCAACTTCCCCCTTTCCCAGAAACTTCCAGGAACATTTCCCAGAAACTTCCAGGAAAACCCTCCCAAGGTTCAGGGGGTCCTTTGTTTATGACCGCTATCAGTCTGCCTGTACATATATATTACAGGCATTTAGATCATCTTATCCACAGTGAATTATTACACTATATTACACTATTTTCTAACTTCTACATAGCATCCATGTATACAATGGACAGATGGGACACACAGGCACACTCCTGCCTCTTATCGTTTCCTCCATCTCCACCTCAGCTGACATGAAGGGAGTATCCCGGTGTAAAATGGCCGCCACATCTCACCCAGGTGAGCACCACACCCGGCACTACCGTAAAGCACTTTGAGATCATGTAATGCAATCATATTTTGCTTGTCAATATATGCTAATTTAGGTATATGGACATACACAAATTGTTATGATCTGCATATGCATGCATAGTTACACAAAAAAATGATTATGAATTATTAAATAACTGTTTCTCATTACCTCTGGTTGGATTGCTCTGAAAACAGGGGCATCCATCAGAGTGATCTGGCTCTGCAGAGGGATAAAAGTGAATAATAAGAATGAAAACAATTCATATCTTGTTTCATTTAACACAAAATACATCCATCTTTTTTATTGTCCTGGCAGAGAATCACTGGCTAATGAGGAACTGAAAGGACAGAGAAGTCATGAAAATAATAACTCAAGTAAGCAAAGTAATATCTCTGGTATTTGGTCTGGAGGCTGCCCAAAGGTCAAAGGTCGTCTCTGTGACCTTTCGGCAGGGACTGCCTAACATTCTCATTAAGGGGAGGAGAGCAGCGGCTGCTCCAGCTCAAGAGGGGGGATGACATCATCCTGAAGGGCTGGTCAGATACAAGAAGAGCGGTGATGGCGAATTGCAGTGAGGTTCGGCAAGCCATGCCGCGTGATGCAGATCTCTGAGTCTGTGCCACAGGGTCCCGTGATCTGGGATTAACTACATCTGGCCTGCAGGGTCCCACAAACTGGGATTACTCACAGCCACCCCCCAGGGTCCGGCGACCGGGGATTACTCACAGCGAACTCCTCCGGCGTCACCTTCAGCACGTCGAACACCACGGCATCGTAGCTTTTGGCGTAGTCTGCGCTCGGCCTGTCCAGAGACTCGGAGCTGCTGCTGCCCTGGACCGCGGGACAGACGGACAGACGGGCGTCATCAAACAGACACACTGTTTCAGACGTATGAAACAGAGCAAAAGGCACAGAAGGAGACAAATAGACAGACAAACAGACAGAGAGAGAAGGGCACACCTTTTTGGTCAACCCTGGTCTGGGAGGGACACTGTGCCCATAGTGCTACTCCATCCTGATCCTTGAAGGCCACAGTGCCTGTAGGGCTACTCAATCCCAATCTTTGAAGGCCACTGTGCCTGTAGGGCTACTCAATCCTAATCTTGGAAGGCCACAGTGCCTGTAGGGCTACGCAGTTCTACTCATTCAAGGCCACAGGTTTTCATTCCATGCAGGCCATCCAAAACATTTTATTACTGCTGTCACAGAACCAGGTCCTCTCCCTCTCCAGGAGGGTGAGCGGACTCTTGGCAGGGGTGTGGAAAAAAGCTGGGACACTCATCCTGAATGAGCACTGCACCAGTCTGAGATACTTTGCCAATTTTTCCCGCTGGCACACGAAGCAAAGATGGCTGCCGTTCCAGAATGGATTTATGGGACAACAAAGGCACCAGCAGCAGTGTCGCCCCAGGCACATTCCGTCACACAGAGCAGAGAATTACAACTGTGCAACCATTCAACGCAATCCCTGAGCAAACGGACTCACAGTTATTCATTACATCAGTACATCAGGTACATAACCTCTGCTCCCATCTTTCCTCCCATTGCTATTGTCAGGTGGTTGAGCCTGATCCGACAGCACGCTGAACTTCCAACCCCTCGCCCCACTGTGACATCACTGTCGCTCATGCACGTCCATGGCAACGCTTGGCTGCGTGCGCTAAAAGGATGTGCAAGATGAACTGTCCAACAAGCCAGTGGAGAATAGAATAGAGCACAGTGGAACATAATAGAAACTTTATTGTCCGTGTAATATAGAAATTTTCCTTTGGCTTGGCAGTAACATGTAAAAAATGATCAACATTCATCAACAGACAGAAGAACAGACAGAAAGACATACAGATGGAACAGGAAAATCGCAGAGCATTACAGAACAGATCCACAGGCCCTCAGATTTGTCTGGGTGCTGTTGAGCATGTGCAGATTGTGATTGTGTGCAGACTGAGCATGTGCAGCAGGCTTAGCGAGTGCAGACTGAGCGTGTGCAGACTGAGCGTGTGCAGACGGCCTCCTCTGTGTGTGTGCCAGGTCCCAGGATACGTCCCCCGGGGAGAGAGCGTGCTCTGGGAGTGGGCAGGGGGGACTGGAGTCTGGCCGTTTTCCGGCCAGCAGGCTAATGGCATGTGCATCAGGGAGGAGGCTGGGAGTTGGAGTGCCAGCTGATTTACGAGCTCACGGGGGCTGTGGGAGACGGTGAGAGCGTGAGGGGAGCGCTCTCCTTCCTGCCTGTGTCACGATCGCGAACAGGCAGAAGCTGGTCCCTGCTCCTGAGCACGGTAGGAGGAGAGACCACAAGGCCCTTCCTCCATCTGCACCATGGAATCCCACTCCGGCCAGAGTGTACAGCTGTAATCACGTGTGTATGTGTGTGTGTGTATTTGTGTGTGTGTATACAAGTTCACAGGTTGCTTTGTGAGCATGAACATGTTGGTAATAGCATTGGCCAACAACAGTTATTCATTGCATGATTCAGCGGTGAATTATATAAGGAATAACATAAAAGGCATTTGTGATATTCAAACCAGCCAACAGGGGGCAGCAGTGGCAATATGGAGACATTAAGACGGGTTGTCTCTAACATTTTAATCTGCCATTTCACATTCTCCAGCATTATCACAGTGACAGTATTGGCAAACAACATGGCAAACACTGAGTTATGTTTAGCAGTGAGTGTGCCATGTGCTTGTGACACCAGCATGGTTCTTTAAATGATTAGGAATGCCAGCTCATCCAGTAAAACCACACAAAGGGGGGTTCCTCGTACCTCTGAGGTGGCGGAGGTGACCGCGACGTTGGCCGTCAGTCCGTTCCTTCTGTACATGCTCACGCTCTGCGAGACTCAGCTGGGTGACGCACATGATCCCACACCCATCCCTGAAACACAGATAACACTGTCACACCCATCCCTGAAACACAGATAACACTGTCACACCCACTCCTGAAATGCAGATAACACTGTCACACCCACCGCTTAAACACAGATAACACTGTCACACCCATCCCTGAAACACAGATAACACTGTCACACCCACTACTTAAACACAGATAACACTGTCACACCCATCCCTGAAACACAGATAACACTGTCACACCCACTCCTGAAATGCAGATAACACTGTCACACCCACCGCTTAAACACAGATAACACTGTCACACCCACTCCTGAAATGCAGATAACACTGTCACACCCACCGCTTAAACACAGATAACACTGTCACACTCACCCCTTAAACACAAATAACACTGTCACACCCACCGCTTAAACACAGATAACACTGTCACACCCACCCCTGAAACACAGATAACACTGTCACACCCACCCCTTAAACACAAATAACACTGTCACACCCACCGCTTAAACACAGATAACACTGTCACACCCACCCCTGAAACACAGATAACACTGTCACACCCATCCCTGAAACACAGATAACACTGTCATACCCACCCCTGAAATGCAGATAACACTGTCACACCCACCCCTTAAACACAGATAACACTGTCACACCCACCCCTGAAACACAGGTAACACTGTCACACCCATCCCTGAAACACATATAACACTGTCACACCCACCCCAGGAACACAGAAAACACATCTCAGATAACACTGTCACACCCACCCCTGAAACAGAGATAACACTGTCAGACAGCACTGCTGTCAAAACCAGGGCTGAAAATTCAGAATTGAGCATTTATTTTATGAATCCTGTATATATGTCTGCAATAAAGTCGGATAATCCAACTGATACATTCAGGATGAAATTTGGTTTTCATTAATAGCCTAATTGTACAATGGAAAATATAATTGTGAGGGCTGTTCTTTAGACTGCACAGGCCATTTCCAAGTAAATGAGATTGTGTGCAAGTGTGCCGGCTGCTTTTGTGAAATGCGAGAAAAATCATACATTATTTAAACAAACGGGGGCTCCATGTTCACATCCGCAAGACCGGAAGACTGCCGCTGTGCGTGACGTACCGAGCTCAGCGGGAGTCTTTACACTACCTGCAGTGTTTATGAGCTCTGCTCTCTGACCGCTAAACCACAGCACTCTCTGATTCGCCGCAGTGCTTTCCCTCCGCAAGCTGCAGAACGCAGAGCGCCGTGCTCCACCGGTACGCCACTTAAACCCGCCGAGCTCCAGCTGGGCCCGGACAGCCACAGAGTCTGCTCATCGGCTCTCAACCCTAAAACGCAGCAGCAATATAAACGCAATGAAAGACGCCAAGGTGAGACACAGCAAGTGTGAAATCAAACTCAACTGATCTATTAAGAGCCAAGTAACAATGAAAACCAGCAGACCCTGTGTTCCTCTCTGGATGGAGAACACCACAGATGAGGGAGAGCACTGAGAAAATAGTTCAGCCTCAAAAAAAAAGTCTCATGAATGCTCCAGACTCATAGTAGGCCTGGGCCAAATGTGTACTGGTACATTGCACTTTCATTCTAAGGCACTGGCAAAAATACTCAGTAGATTCCAGAGGAATTTCAACCAAAATGCACTTCTTCATGAAAGAAGAATTTTTTTTTTCCTTTCATTGGATAAAATTTATGCTCCTTTTAAAATCGTCAGTAATCCGCAGGAATTTTTACTGATGTCTAAAGGGTTCAAGTATAGTACCTGACCCAGGTGAGACTTATATGAGTGGAAAGGATGTAAAAGCGTGGGTCCTGTGAGGTTCCCCAGGGGCGATGTCTGTCAGCATTCCTCCGCTGACCTGAGAACAGCCATGTTACACCTGTCTGCCCAGCGCGCCAAGAGGACGCAGAGCGTGAAAAGCACGCGACGTTTACAGTGGAAACGTTCTCGCACGCGGTGGTATGAGTCTTCGTGTTTTATGGAAGTGCCTCCAGCCAGGCTGTAAAAAACCCAGCAGCACACTTTGGGTGGTTCTCGCAGAAAAGAAAACTTGACTTTTATAGAAATTGCAAAACGTAAAAAAAGGAATAAAAGCCATTTTCTTCGTAATTGTGTTAAGACCAAGTCATTTGCGGCTTTTCGCTTTTCAAGCGCCAAGGTTGAAATGACACACAAATGCACACACACACACACACACACACACACACAAACACACTGCGGTGGCCACACAGCACTTCGGGACCAAATGAGTAAATTAAACTTAAAATGAAGCCGCAGCTGCAGGAGCATTTGACGCAGCAGCCAAAAACAATGACGCCACACCAGGCGGAAAGAGCTGGGATTAAAGGCTACGCCGAGCGTGCACCCAGAGGAGTCGGTTGGCTTCCACTAGCGTTAGCATTGGCGTAAGCTCGATAAACAATGCAACATTTTCACACCTCCATCCGCTCGTCTACCAAGTCCTTGGCAGGCCTTTCCAGATCGTAACGGTGCCGCCGAGCGGTCAGACCGTCAGACGCGGCTAAGAGCCAGAAAAAATCGACCACACGCATTCGCTAGGGCTAACCGCGCATCTCACTCTATTTTACCATACATCCCTTTTTACAAACAGGAAAGAAATGCAATCCATAGCTGTGACACGCAAAGTAAAACAGCTTGTTTGATGAATTTCGGTCTCCAAAACATGATGCAGGACAGCAACAGCACAAGGCAACAACAACAGCGTGGCTGAACTTTGTATGGAATAAGAACGTAAGAGCAGAAGAATGCTTGGTGAGGAGAGCCGGCCGTTTAGCCCTTCTAGGGTCCTCATATTTCCTACTGTCTAGAGATCATCCAGCAGTGTCAAGCCTAAATTTAAGCACACCAAGAATGCATGATATTGAGATTGTAATGGTTTTTGCAGGGTTTTTTGTCATTGGAATACATAATGCTGAAACTGACTGCATTCTGAGTTCCTATTAATGTATGTGAATTAATATTAATGTACGCTTGTAGTTGGGGTGGGAAGTGGTAGCAAATTTTAATTCTCTGTCTTATTTACCGATCATTACTGTGATTTGATTTAAATTACATAGAAAGAGTAAGGCGATTCCTTTTTTGGCATATTTACCAAAGGAATGACCCAAGAATGGCATATTTTAATTCTATAGGACAACGCGACAACGCATTACTTGGAAACTGATGCTTCTGGGCACCTGGTTTTTCAGTTTAATTCTACTACATATTTTTTATTTCCCCAAGATTAGCAGTAAAAAGTAAAAAACAACAAACTGAATCTTTTATTTGATCATTTACCTATCATTGCAAAATTTTAGTCATTAGTACCAGAGTAACTTGCATCACTGGACTGCCTTTACACAGTTAAGGTAATCTGTTCTTCAGATGAAGGGCCCAAATATCTAAGCCTACAATTAAATTATTCCCAGAATAAATTTTCCAATTTGCAAGTAAAGATTCAATGTATTTAAAAAAACTGATCAGTCAGGAATAAGGGTATATATTTTTTACAGTGTAAACAGTCCTACAACTTTCTATATCGTTAAGACTCACTTTGTAGGAGGTTTAGCCACGAAATAATATTCGCCAATACTAAAGCTCCCCCTAGTGTACAAACAGAGAATTGTGCATGTCATTGGGAAAAATGTTCACAATCTCCAGCATTGGGAGGAAAATTATACCATACATTAGAACAGTGGTCATGTTGACTCAGAATTCAGTGTTTCTTTACACAGAAAAAAAAGAGCCAACAGACAGGAAAAAAATGCACTGCATTCTATAAACGCAGATATTCCAAGGTCGTTTTGAAGATCACAACATTGTTTTTATCAGAACGTGAAAGAATCAGTGTAAAATGCAGATTTTGAAATGTCCTTTATTTTAAACTTTTGGCATAACAATGCAATTGCAATTCACAGTTTATAAAAATAATCAAACTCTCACTTGCTACACAGGCTTGCCCTTTCTGATTTTAATGTATTAAACCTCCAATATTCCTCTAATAAGTTTGAACTATTCCCCTTCTAATGTATTACCCCCTCACCCTTTAAAATGATTCCCCCACAGCTGATAGATTTTTTGATAAGGCCCACAGTAAGCCACAGGACCACATAATGCAGCCCTGTGTAATGTCAAGACTCCTGCCCCGCCCTGCACCACCCTGTGCTTGCAGAGTCTGCTCCCATCAGCTGTACATTAAGCACATGAAGTCCTCTGATGCAGCAGCTGCGTAGCTCAGCAGCAGGACTGCAGAGAGAAAAAGAGTGTAATGGTGGCAGGGAGAGGATGAGCGAATACTTCCATACTTTTGGAAAAGACCGTTACATGACTCAGTAGGGAAGGTGATACTTAAACCAACCAAAAGGGGGCAGCAGAGTTCAACAGTCACATTGAGACTGATCATCTCACAGCATTTCTGAACCTACATTCAGTGATCCAGACAAGCAAATGCTTGCTATTATAGTGTCTCCATCGTTATCCCTTATATTACCGCTTCACATAAATTGCAATATCAGTCCTTGTCCTTCAGTTCTTGCGTGTTCACAATCAAAGCCCTCTCTGCCCTGTTTTTGTTCCCCGGCAAGACAGACTGCAGAGTGACAGAAGATAAGCTACTGACTGGAGACCCTCCTTGAGACAATGTCTGTATCCAGTGGAAAAGCACACACAATTTCACACATGAAGAGACACGTATGCCCACAGAACTCCAGAAATGTGCTGACCGTGTCCCCAACAAGCACAGAAATAGGGCAATTGTGCACAAACGCACACACACTAGCACACACACCAGAAGGCCAAACAGCAGCTTATATCACATGACACTCCAGGTCGCCATAGACGTCTCTCCTGACGTCAGACGCCAGCGTTTTGGGCTGAATGCAGTTGTTGATGATGGCCGAGTTGTGAAGGGCAGGAGGAGAGAGCTGGTGACTCAGATGTCTGAGCACGCTCCCTGGTGTTAAAGCCGCACGCAGTCACAGGGCAGAGGTGCCAGACTGTCCCATCAGGCGACTGACTGAGGACAGGAGGCTTGATGAGATGGGGGCAACCCTGCTGTCTGTAACAGACTCTCAGAGGGGAGGCCACCGGTAATTATGCACTGCCCTGCAGGCTGCTGGTCAAGATGTGGATTCAATATTTATGTACGCACACACACACACACACACAGACACACACACACGCATACGCATACACACACACACACGTACACACACACACACACACACACCATCCCTCACCAGGAAGGCGGGAGACCATATGGAGCTCTGTGCAACAGCTGAGAAGGTTTCCAGAAAAAATAAGTGTAGTTCGGCATATTCCGAAAAAATAAGCGAAATAAACAAAAACAATAAGGATACCACAGAACAACGTGAAAAGGAGGCATTTGGAAATTTCCATATTTCCATCCAGCTCACACGCTGGGTGCTAATCGACACCCAGTTCATCTCCATGCTAATTACACAGGTACTCCAAAGTCACTTTAGCATAAAGCCAAAATAAGAGAGAGAGAAAGAGAAAGAGAGAGAGAGAGAGAGAGAGAGAGAAAGAGAGAGAGAGAGAGAGAGAGAGAGAGAGAGAGAGAGAGAGAGAGAAAGAGAGTGAGAAAGAGAGAGAGAGAGAGAGAGAGAGAGAGAAAGAGAGTGAGAAAGAAAGAGAGAGTGAGAGAGAGAGAGAGAGAGAGAAAGAGAAAGAGTGAGAGAGAGAGAGAGAGGCAGAGAGAGAGAGAGAGAAAGAGAGTGAGAAAGAGAGAGAGAGTGAGAGAGAGAGAGAGAGAGAAAGAGAGAGAAAGAGAGTGAGAGAGAGAGAGAGAGTGTGTGTCTTTGCGTGCAAGCCTCATGGGAAACTGCTTGACAGACACTTGAAAGCAAAGATTAGCACAGCAGGCAGGCAGCTCAGCAGAAGCCTTGTTCCTAAACGTGACTGTGACACTCCTCCCCTGAGAACTGCAGCGGCTAAAATGCAGGACACCGCTCTCACTGAAAAAGCTGAATATGAATATGAAGAATGAATGGTAGAAATGTATTGAGAGGGTTAGCCTAAGCTAAGGAAAGAGAAAACCGCATCAGCAGTTTTCGAAGACTTTGAAGAAAGGGCTTTGTTGAAGGAATATCTGGAAAATTTCAGGGAATGCTTTTCCTCCCTTAAAAACTGAAACTGGGTGTTGGCTGTAAGTCCTTAAAATAAAATAAAAAACACTTGCTTAAAAACTGAGCTTCCAAAAGTCCTGTTATCAAACCTAATGCCAGACAAAACTAAGAAAATCCTCAAGGCTGCAATCTAATCTGATTTAGCTATTTCTTGTTTATCTAACATTCAGCTTATTTTTTTTACAGACTGAGATTGCCGTAAATGAAATGTCAAAGTACACAAAATATGACGTCCCTAGAAACCTATCGTACACCTCTGAAGTGTGAAGGTAAAGACTGATTCAAAGCCCTTTGACCTGTGGTCTGTAGGGAAGACTCAGGAAGGACATCTGTAGTTAGTCTTAATCACATGAGGATAGTGCCACATGTTCAGTCTGTTAGTGATGAACACACAGGACAAAGAAGAGCACTTGCCTTACAAATTTTCTGAAAATCCCCATACTGGTTTTGAACTCTCCCTCCCCAAAAAAACTGTACACAGCTACGCTGCACTGGAGTTCCTGAAGTCTGAAGAACTGAACAACTTCCTCAATAACGAATTCAGCAGAAACCGTTACAGGGGAATACAGTCTGGCACAGATGCACCTGGTCATTGAGGAGCATGAAACAGATCTGGGGTCAGTGAGAACACGCAGGTCAGGGCTGAGCACGTGCTAAGTGAAACAGCTGGGTCACTCAACACCCTAATTCACATGATCCTCATGAATAAGCAATGAAGTATTGGGATGGTAATTGATTCATGCGCAGTTAGCCTAGCCTCAAGAAATGGACATAATATAACAATATTAATGATAAACTGATCCATTATCGAAACACGGCATCCATAATAAAGACAGGAGGCTTTGAAAATATCTGAATCCCATTTAGGGCCAATGGTGCTAACGCTGACAGCAACAACAAAACTGCCACTACTTTTACTGCTACCACAGAAACATAAGCATCATCATTTTCACAATCATCATCATGCAGGCCTTTTGTGAAGTAAAGAAAAAAGCATCATTTATCATAAAGAAGCTCCCCTCACCCACTAGCACAAGAGCACACACACACACAAGCACACTCACACACTCTCTCTCTCAGCCCTATTATCAGAGTAGGGTTGTGTGCTGCAGTTGCCGTAGCAATGGTGCACGCTCTGTTTATGCTTTTGTCTCCAGTTCCTAAGAACAGCTGCTAGAGCACCAGGGGAACTTAGGCCCCCCAAAATCTCCCTCTCTTCTGCTCTCCTTTCTCCTTTTCTTTCCTCTACCTCCTTTCCTCTGAATTTCTCTCTCGCTCTATTCGGCATCTCAATCCTGCCATTCTCCCTCTCCTCAGCATCTACCTCTTCCCTCCTCCTCCCTGCCCTAAATATTCTACACTCTTCAAACATCTGTCCCTCCTAGATCATTTAACTTTTATCTGGCTCCACATCTGTCCTTCTCCATATGTCTTTCAACATCACCCTCTCCTCCACCACCTCTTCCTTCACCTTTCTCCATCCCTCTCTCTCCTGCATGTCTCTCTGCAGTGCTTAAACTCTTACATCTCCAACCTTCAACAGTAATGCTGCAATACTCAGTCTCTCAGTCTTTAACAGTAATGCTGCAAAACTCAGTCTCCCAGTCTTTAACAGTAGCTTGACTGCATCAGTCTATAACAGCAACTTGACTGCAACGCGCTGTCTCTCCAAGGAAAAGCAGCATAAAATTGAACTTCTGCACCCAAGCGTCCCACCTGGGAATCAAACTGGTGGCCCTACGATTGCAGTTAAAGCCCATTCGGCGATCAAAGATCCCAGCCGTGTCACAGGGGGCCCATTAAAAACAACCCTGAGGCTGGAGAGGCACTCAGGAGGATCCAGGGTGTGCCAATAATGGGAGAGGCTAATGACCACAGCTTGCACTTCACGGGACTCTAATTTGGTGAAGAACGTTAATTCACAACCTACTATTTTGAGGTGGCAGCTTCCAAAAGTCTTCCCATAGAGAGCATAATAATCATATTAAATTTCAATTTTTATAAGGGGAAACAACAGCACTGAATGGAACACACCAGTGAGGTTCTCACACACACTATGATCTTCACAAAAGAACAGCCAACTGCCATCAAATTCTAAAAGCAGAAACGACTGACCGTCAACTATTTGGACTTTTGCTCACATCTCGAATGAACAGAAGCATAAAGCAACATAACAGCTGTTAAGGCTCAACATGCATGTTACTGCAGATGGTATCTACTTAATACTGCACTGCATCTCTAGCAACCATGTCTCCATTGGTCTTCATTAAAGGGCTAGGATTTAGAGCAAGTAGCTCTGTTTCAAAGAAACATAAACAAAAGCTTTGCTGATAAGACTAGAAAGCTATAATGAATCTTTCACAGAGGCTGCATGTAATATCCCTCTCAAAACATTAGAAGTTATTTCAGATGTTTTTGGAGAGCCAAGCAAAAGCAGGCTGCCAAAAATAATGTTTTCTTCTTCCAATTGATGAATCTACTTTTGAAATATAGAACGCCGTGTAACGGAGCGAACCCTCCGTTCCTGCTAGGACACTATTTTTTAAAAGGAACGGGTTTTTACTGTGCATCCGCTTATGGTAGCGGTTGTTCGACGTGAGTCGGCTGCTTTCATAAGTGTGGTGTGCACCATTTATGTTTGCCGGTTTGTCAATTCAAACACATTCGCTACAGTACATTTGTTCACCACCATAATGTACTGCAAATAACTTGAAACTACACATCTGGTTTCAAACATTAAATTGATTTATTTTAGTATAGCACCAATAAACACAATGTTCAAACTGTAATGACGTAATCCGAACGTCACGATTCCGCGCAATTTTATTGGAAGCGCTGGACAAGAATTGGCTATTTTAGACGAGGGGAGACCATTAAGTGTATTCGGTAATATTTTCGAGTCCCCAATTAGATATGTGATTATTAGATATAAAGTAGCGACTGATGGCAGTAGGTGGGTGTAATTGCATAGGTACAATTAATGTGCTGATTCTTCTGTTTGGTATATAAATGTTTTTATTATAGTTGGGGGCACTTTTGTAAATAAAACATCCCACTTGGGTTGCACAGGTTTGAGTCTCATCGCCAAAGTTCACTGTACAATCCGCCAACCGACCATTCTTGACACACACGGTATGGACCGATTTCATATAGGTGTGTTCTCAAAACATAAGGCTAGTGTTCTTTCTGTTCTCTCTCAGATTTTTATACTTCACATTTAAAAAAACACTTCTCTCTGAAACCTGCTCAAAATTAATGACTTCATATCACACGGTAGATACACAGATGTTACATTTTATAAGAATAGTACTTATTTTCAGTAGAACTGCAGTGGTAAGCCTAATCATATTATAATGTACAGTAAACTTTGGAAAGCATTGGCACAAAATATTTTAAAACAGGAACTAGCCTATAAGCTCATATCAATATACACAAGCTTTACAATTACACTTTGTACACATTCTGTAACTCTCAAGTGTTCAGAAATGTACCTATCCTTAAGTTCACAGGTTACCACTTTCATATTCAGGTTCTGCTCTTTTGTGCGACCAAAATCAACCAACTGGTTTGACCGATCACACAACTAGTGTAAGAATACCTGTGACTCCAAAAAGACCAGAGGGCACATCAAGGAGTAGGCTATCATCCACTGGTGGCCAAGGATAGGCTGTCTGTGGTCACACGCACACACAAGGGGGGTGCTGGAACAGGGCAGGGTGGGACGGCCATGTGGGACAGAAGGGTGATACGTTTTTGTGTACCTCAGGCGGTCCATCTGTCCGTCTGTCAGGCAGTGAATGGGAAAGGGGGATTAAGGGCGCTGCCAGAGTACCTGGGAGTGAATGAAACAGATTACCTCCCTACTGGATGTAATTGAGCTTTCTGTGGAGGGGGGTTTATTGTTTCCATTATAATTTATTATGAGGGTCACCAAGCTAAATCGAGCTGAATTGGCACAGGTTGCCCAACAACTGCACAGAAAAGAGGCTCCAAATAGCCCACGGCCGGAAAAGCAGACTCATCTGGCCTGTCAGGCTCATACTCTTACAGTATTATAAGCCTGACCAGGTTGTTCAAAACCTGACAGCACTATGAGCCTGCCCAGGTAGCTAATAGCCTTACAATACTATAACCAGGCTCCTGCCACTTTGATATAAGATATGCTGAATTAAACTTCCATGCACTTGCTTTTGCTCTCCCAACCAAGAATTCAACACTTGGTTTTACAAAAAAGGGAGAAGACACGGAAGACCTAAAGGTCAGCCAATTAGATGTCCCCAGGTCAGTAAATATTAGCCCTTTGAAGGCAGGTGTTTAGCAAACAGCCATGAGCGTTGTTAAGTGGTCACTATGAAAGTGGCTCTTCACAGTCGGCCAACTGGCAATTGGGTCGTCATAGATACAGTGAGCAGGAACCCAGTCAGCAGTGTTGCCAGACTCAGCAATTTTCCACCAAATGGGCTAGTTTTTTTCCACATTGGGCTAGAAAAAATAGCTATTTTTGAAAAGGTGATTTGAAAATGTGCTGCATCTTTTCTTGGCCAACAAATACAAATACAAAGTTCAGCATCATCATTGTTCAGTGTCCCAGTCTCCTTTCACTCCTCACAGTTTGAACTGACCATCCTAGAACACTCATTTTGTAAAAGCCTGTATTTTGTGGTTTGTATATTTTTGTTTTTTCTTTCATAAACCACAAGGTTTGCATCACGCCTCAAAAAAGATCTCTAGTGATAGTATAATAATTTTTTATATTATACTATATTATTTTTTCCCCCTGCATATTCAAAGAAACTCATATGTCAAGATAAACCCCAACACTACATATCTGTGATACCAGAGCTGTATCTGTCATGCCCTCAGTCCATAACTGTGTCAGCCACACTGAACCTATCTGTCACCACAGGAAGCTGACTGAACTGTGCGACAGCCTCACCCTCAGTCTTAGGCCTCGTAATGTGTTCTTTCAGAGTGCGTCAGTTCTCCAGGTATGCTCAGGGAACAGCAATGCCTCTCTGGAATTCAGTGGGCGAAAGCGGGTTCCGGTTTCGAGCATGCACTCTTTACACAGAAACACAGAAACACATGTACGTGTGTGTGTGTGTGTGTGTGTGTGTGCGTGCGTGCATGCATGCGTGCGTGTGTACTGCAGCTCATGTTGCATAAGGTTGAGCCTCTCCACTCAGCTGAGACCTGCATGTTTGTGGGCGGAGTCTGGAATGCCAGCCTGCTCCCCTCCTGACCCCACAGTGTCGACCCAACAGAACAGACGTTGCCAGAACACAGCATTTAATTTGTCCTCCTCCAAAATACTGAAGCTCCCACCCCCACGAAAGGAAACTAAGGGGGTGCTCCAAGACAGACATGGTATGCTATGAATGCTAAAATGATGCTGCTGCACATCAAGGACAGACTGTAAATGTTAAAGAGGATCACAGTACACAGATGGCTGGTGCTGAAAGGGAAGTGAGGGAGACTGCAGTGCTGAGTTTCAGGCACACCGTTCCTGCGATGTGCTTTGGGGGGGGGGGGGGGGGGGGGGGCTCTTGCCTCACCAGTTTCTTTGGCAGTGTGCGTTTTCACTTTCACTTGCAGGCACATGTAGTGAGTAAACACCATCCTGACTGTGTGTGCATACATGTGTGCGTGCGTGTGTGCATGTGTGTGTGCATGTGTGGAAACACCTCCCAAGGAGTGCTCCAAATTATAGTTTTTGTCAATATGTTGTTCAACCTAATGTTAACAGAACGTTCTGCCAAATGAAAATTCCCAGGAAGACAAGGGCTGCATAAACCACCCCTGCAGTTCTTATAAAACGCTGACTGATTACAGATATTTTCAAAATAAAGCACCTTCCACTATTCACCAACATTTTCACCAAAATTCAGAAGAATTATTCCTTCGTGTGATTGCGGGTTGTTAACAACCTCTCGCTAAAAATTCTCAGGGATCTACAGCAGTTTTTACATATTTGGCCCTGGTCTGCACTGACTAACACTGCATGTGTCCTTTCAGATATCAGAGCAAGTTTAAGGTCTTTTTAATGTTTCTCTGAAGTAATTCAGTAAGTGTTTTAAAAATGAAAACTGGACATTCTTGGCTCTACATACCTCACATTCACCAAACACCAGTCACTCAGGAGTTCAAGGTGCTTTCCAGTGAACCACTTAGGCTACAGGTGTTTCTGGTGAAGTAGTTATAGGTGTTTTCCGGTTATTAATAACTGGCCGCATTAACAATCCAAATAAAATTCTTGAATAGAAATAACAAACAGAAATGTTTTTTCCAGTCCATTACAGCAGGCACACAACTCCCACATGGTTTACAATGAAATGAACAGCATACACTTGTTAAGTGATGCCAGCATTCAACAGTAACCCCGTAGAGGATATACAATTGCAAATTCAACAGAAATAGACACCAGGGGGCTGAGGAGTTCCTACAGCACTAGTCTGGAGATGCTGCCCCAGCAGGACAGACCTCTGCCCGCCCCGCGAAATTGAGATTCAGCCGGAACGGCACGAGGGGGAGGAACCGGGAAACCGTGCGGAATTCCTCCGGTGTTACTCAGCGGTTTCGAGGCGATCAATGGCATGCCTCGCATAGTTCAGCTGGCTGGCTGGCCGAGAGCAGCGCGTGTGTCTCTGTCTCCCATGCAGCGGCCTGGGACTGCGGTGCATGTCAAGCATGCAGCCTTGAGTGACACCCCTGCGACAGGCTTTCCTACGAAGGTTACGCACAACTAAAATTGCCCACAAAGGTGTGTCTCTAACTCTCCTTTTTTTCTTTTTTTGGGGTATCGCTTTCAAAATCATTCATAGCTGCTTTATGTGTTGTTATACTGAGCATGCTTTAAAGTGAAACCCTTTTCAGTTTTCCTAATGCGGAGGTATTTGTTTAGAAGTGATTCGTAGAAGCTTTCTGCAAAATTTTACTGCGCATCCTTAAAAAGTTAAACCTTTCTCAACATTTATTATGCTAAGGTCTTGCTTCACAATCCACACACAGATCCTTAATGCATCCTACTGTATCTACTTTAAAGCGAAACCAGTTTCAGCTTCACTAAAGCTAAGGTATAATCTGTATATATGCTAATTGTAGTAGTATGCTGGTTAAAGTAAAGCCATTAACACTCATAATTTGAGGTATGGTTTTCTGAACAATTTATGGCGCACCTTTTATACGAGATATATTGAGTGCCATTGTAACAGGAGTCAAGACTCCAGGGCTCTGGCAAAGCCTTCAGAAAGCACTCCTTCTAAAGGGCTTCATTTCACTGTATAGAATTTTAATCAAGAATTTCTGAAGCAATACTGGAAGTGTATGATTGTTTTAACTATGGGTATTCTTCGTCTTCATTCTGTATCATCAATGTCCGTTATTGTATTCTTTCCCGTATTCATTGAGCTGCCCTCTTGGCTACTTAAGGGTTGTAAAATGGATTCTGTATCTCAGTGGGACCTGGTTAAATAAAGACTAAAGGAATAATATTCACAGCACTGACAAACAATCATGCACTCAATCAACCAATCAGTCCACTAATTAAATATTCTATTATCCAATCAAAAGGGAAATCATTCAATTACAGTGCAGTCAATCAAAAGTATGGCAGTTGGCATAGCAGAGACACAACAGCACAGTACATTCCAAAGAGGGGAGGGGGTAGGTGGATACGGTTCAGGTACTATGAAATAGCTCACTGGACACACCATTGTGCACTAAAGTACAATAATATAAGACATTCAGCTGTCCAAAAACCCATTCAGAGACCGATTTCTCATATGACTGGTATAAAACTCCTGTACGAGCCTGTTCTCTGGTCCATTGAATGACTAGTAGCCTATTCTAGACTCCAGGATCTGTGCTGTTAGGTTAATCAAATTTTTTTACATAATTGTTCAAGTCAAGCAACAATCGTAACGGAACTGCGGTCAAAACAACTTCATATATATTTAGAGTGACATAAACAAACAAGCCTAACCGGCGAAATCAACATATACATTAAATAAAACTGAAACTAAAACTGGCCGAAGAGTTTATTTTCTGTCAATGTGCCAAAAAAAATGAACGAAAATGAGTTGAGACGACGACAGATCTCTACATCACGGATTATCCGATGTTCAAAGCCAGCCAAAGCAGCAGCGGCTATTCCTGCGAAAACAGGACCTAACCATTCACATCACACTTCTGCCGAGGAAAATAACATTCTCATCTGATCATTATTTCTTTGTCAAGGGTTTAATCCCAGGACTTCACCATTACGCCCAAGAGTACATCGTTCGTCCGCATCTTTCTGGCTACAGACGTAGACCCACGGTCCAATGTATCTCGCGCAGTCTACGGCACAGCCTATTTTTATACGGTCTATGGGTACAGCTGACAGAGTAGGATGTCGCGCGCCTTAAAATGCAGACGGCATGCCTTAAAATGCACCCTACGCGAGGCTGTTCCAAATCTTGTCAAATATTTAATAAGAAAATAAGACATTTCAAAATTGCACGGTTCTATTATTTCGCATGCGCAAGAAAAAAACAAACTGTCATGCTCATCAGGTTACAACCGCATATTTTTTTTACTATTTTCAACTAGCAACGTGCTGCATTTGCAATAAATACTGTTCCGGATCTTGTCAGATTCCACTGTACATGCGTGTAGCATTATAGACTATTATTGCTAACACATACATAATTTTTAAAGACGCGACATGCTGATGTATAGGCTAGATAATCGTAAAACAAAGCAAAACTAAGTTTCAGGGATGTATTCATTTAACGGCTGGAAGACTAAAGGTAAATCCCTGCGACTGTGATACAAATGCAAATTAGGTTAATCCACCCCTGTACTACTTGTGTCCTGCCGAACCGCTCCCGTAAAGTGACGCAGGCTAATCGCTAGATGTTTGTAGTGTCCTAGTGCGCATAAAACATAAATAGATTTCACAAAAATGCTTCTGCTGTTGTACGTGTCTGAAGCAAAGGTTACACAATTACCTTCCCAATAACGTGGGTCAGTCCTTCCAGAAACCGGCCAGGACGAACCTCTGCCCGCCTAGCAAAGTCTGGATCAGTGACAGCCGGTGGAAGAAAGACACTCGGAATAATCAAGCTGTATTCTGTGATTTGTGCTCCATAAATTACAGCTATTTCAGTAGACACGTATTCCTTAAAGTAAACGATCAGAGCGAGTCCGATGCAAAATCGATCCGAGTCAGGGACATGTTATAGCCTACGCTCCATCCACACTGCGCATTTGATACTGTGGTGTTACGCATATAAAAAATAAACATAAGGAAAACATAGATACCTTAAATCCTAAAGTGGGCAGTACCGCCAAATCCCAGACGGCCTTCACACAGTCCTTCCCATGAGAAGGCACAACCAACCGCGGAGTTAATTATCCAGGTCTAACGTGTAAAGTGTCAATCAGTGCGCAGGTGCTCACTTCTCGCGTCACACCAGCCTTGCCGTGCTTGAGTGACGTTTATGCTAATATTTACCCACGTAACGTGTTGCGCCCGCAAGCACATGCTTGTGTGTATGTTTTTACAGGAAAACAACAAATTGAAACCATTGTTTACAAATGTTCAAAACACAAAAGATACTGCGGCGGTGTGGTTTACAAACGACAACGTAGACATCATCTCGCAATTCAGCATAACTTCGTCTAATTTGAGAGAAGCCAAGTAGATCTATTTTATCTACTTGGCAGTAATTCTTTTGGGGCTGGTTGAAATCACACAAACACGATGCACCCAAATACCGACCAAAAAAAAAATCTGACGAAATCTTAAAACAAATAGGGACATTCAGAAGTTTAAACTGATGCGCCTAAAAATAAGATTTAAATTTTCATATTTTATTATAATACTATTGTATTCATGGAGGAAGAAAATACATTTTATAATTCCTAGGGCGTATTAAGCGTCACTTGCCCGTTTAAAATGAAGACTAATCAAAACAGTTTATGACTGAATATCAACAGCAACAAACAGAAAACACGTCGCATGAGGTCTGCGGTAGGCTACGTCAAACAAAGGCGCTCATAGTTTTTTGTCTTTTCCAGGCTAGTGTTGGTTATATTAACTTGACTTAGACACAGCACGCCAACCCTTTTTCGTATTAATGCACATCCATGACTAGAATTTACAGATCTGTGCGAAACAAATTGAGAAATGTAACACTACGTATTTTTTAAGGAGAGCAATGCGCCACACGAATAAAGACTGCGCCCGGGCCATCATCTAAGGCTGAAGGGTACATTAAATAATTAGAATGGCCTTCCCACATCTGCTGCAGCTGAGACTCCAAAAAAGGTGACCGCTCCATATGTCGACTTCAACAGGGACAGCACCTGCTGCTGATGATGACACAATGTACAATCTAGTTTTTTTTTTTTTTTTTTTTTGAGGGAGGAGGGGGGGTTATGACCTTGAAAATCCCCAAATTACAGCTCTAGCTTAAGGTACCAGCTTTGGGGAAAGTAAAAGAATAACTAAAACTGAATAGCCTACGTTCTGAAAAGCAAAAGCAGCTATTTCAGAAAACCTCCAATTTATTTGTAATCTGGAAACACTGAAATGAGCATCCGTAAATTGCTCCTTGCTGCCCTCTGCTGTTAAAACATTCGCAATACAACACAATTGTGCATTCATAGCTGTAACATTAGTCCACCTGCTGCCCCTTTACATTAATGCAATCTTTAAAAAATAAATTCTAAAGCAGTACTTAATTCTAGTCAGATATCAGGACACAAACATCGCTTGTTGAGCATTTTTATTTTACAAATGCAATTTTCTCCATTGTTATTTTTCTGTCATAAAAAAGCAAGTTACAAGCTTTAGAACAAAATTCATTAGAAAAAAAAAGCAGCACAATGTTTTCTCACAAAAGAAAAAAAACTGTAGAATGGTTATGCGCAAAATATATCATTTGAATATATATTTTTAAATTTCATGCTATAAAACACAAATAGCAAGTTATCGATACAGCAACAAACAACTCTAGCTAGCTTAACTTGTTTCATAGATGTATATAAAACAAAAACAGAATACAAAAAAAAAAAAAAAAAAATGTAGTTCTGAGGTTTGTTGTTGAATTGTGAGGTTACCGGTATAGTGGAGTTGGAGGGAGACGGGCACATATCTGTCCTGATGATACATTCTCTGCTTGTCAGGTACAGCAAGGACGCTTTCAGCTTGCAGTGTGGTCATGTCAGGCCGTGGCTAAATATGGTAAATAGTGAATGTAAAACCTTTACTATGATATTTTGTTGGTACTTCTCTCTTTTCCCCTTTGAATGCAGTACTCAAAAACATGCAGCTCCTGCAAAGGACATTTCCGGTTGCAGAATAATAAAAGGGTGAGAAAGGGCACGCATCGCTTCAGAATTATGAAACGGTAAAGAATCTAGAAAAATTTGTTGAATTAATATGTCCCACGGCTGAAATTTCACCAATGCATCCTGTAATATATGCAGCATAGTCATGAACAGAGGTAGAAAAAAAATATTATACCAGAAAACTGTAATGTGTAGGCTACAAGAAATGAGACTAACCTGAAAGGATGCTGAAAATATCTGAACATTCTGAATGAAAAGGGCCATTTTATTTCAGTTAGTGATTACAAAGATGATGGGGGACTTTTCTTAATAAAATTTATTAAAATAAAAATTTTTAAGAATTACAAAAAGAGTGGGGAATACCAGTCCTGCATACAGCGGCAGATGATAACGTGTCTTCCCTACTGGAGAATAAGAGCACAATTTTTTCGAGACGTTACACAGCCAAAGCAGACTTCTCATAGCTCCCACGCAGACCCTGAGATCGGCGGCTTAATTCCGCGTCACTAGGCCAGCAAGCCGGAGAAATACAGCGATTAATGTTGGCTCGCGGTGCTGGACGCGGGAAATTCGACTTGTGGCGGCAGAAATCGCACCACCATTGTTCATTATGTTACACTACAATACGGTCGCGACGTAATGATTTCACACAATTATAGCCCTTTAAAACGTTTATCATTTATTTTATTCTTCAGCAGCCGTAAGTGCATGATCTCTAGCCCTTTGTTCGTTTAAATGTCATTGTCTCTCGCTCTAGATGTCCGTTATGATGGTTAAGCATTAGCCTTGGAGTAAATTAAACGGGGAACGGGCAAGTCGGTCCCCTTTTCGGTCTTCAAAAACTCGTTCTGAAACGGGTGTGCCCCTCTCCCTCGCCCTCTGTTTACATTTGACACAAGAGATGGAGGTGCAATTTTTAACCCACTGACCTTGGAGCACTAAAATGGACAATAGCTCCCTCTGCTGGACAGTCTGCAGAGCCACAAGTTACAAGCTGACAGGCACGAGTGCCAAGTGTGTGGTTAAAAACTGCACCTTTGTTTGCACTGTCACTCAACCTGTCCAGACATTCACAAAAACATATAAAAATATAAAGCAATATATTAATCCCCACCCCCAAAAAAACCCTTGCTTAAAAAAAAAAAAAACTTCAAATAGCTCCCTGACAACTTTAAGAACATGTTTCCATTTTGTTAAATATGCAACAACCAGTTTCACGACCCTTGTCTGTTAGTAACAGCACGCCCAGTTTAAAGAAAAAAAAGTTATTGCTTCTGTTGCAGACGCAGTACTTAAATATTCAATCAAGAATGTATTGGAAGACTGCACCAGTTGTAGTTGCTGAAGGTCTGCACCAGTGTCTGTACACTACCTCAAGCCTGACAGTAAAAACAGGGCTGGGCTGTCACTCAAACATAGTCTGACCACAATCCCATCAGAATAGTTCCAGGTCCTTATGCAGCTGTCCCCGCCCACCCCAATCCTACTGTGGAGTCTTGAACAATTCAAGTCAACAGCGTGTAAAAGTATATCCTGCAATAATAAAGAAAAAGTGTTCAAAGCCCCTCCCCGCTTCCCGCTTACTATGTGGAGTCAATAAACATAATCTTACTTGCACCACTTGTGTACATCCCCCCTATAAAGGGGAAAAAAACTAGAAGGCATTTCATAGCTAAATCCCTTTCAGGGCGAGTCTGCCATGTTCAAAGAGCCCCCTTGTGGAGGTATGACCCCAACACAGAGCCAGGCTTTGAAATTAAAATCCGCTTTGACTGACAGCAGAATCAAATGAGAAAATGTAACAGCAATAAGAATAATAATAATAATAATCTCAAGCACGCAGCTGGTTCCAGTCCACTGTGGGTGAAGCAGCGCGAGCTTTCGAAAGAAACCCAATCGAAGCCAAACAGTTCTGCATCTCAGCAGGTTAAGCGCGGCTCAGAGCTGCCACTGTTCGATGAGAGCGTTCTCGGGACATCGCTATTGGTGGAAACAGCTGGGACACTCTCAGAACCCCCCCCCCCACCCACCCACCCAGTATGAGCACAGGTGGACCCACAGGTGGCCACGCCTTACGCTCAGGTGCCGCGGCGTTCGTTTCCATACTCAGACGCGTAGCCGCTAACGCTAAACTGCGGCTAACAGGCAAGGCAGTTTCCACCACGGTAACAGGGACTATCAGTTCGGCCTCTAAACGCCAGCAGGGACAATCATATACGAGCAGATTCCAAAGCAATCATAGCAACAAAACAAAAAAAAAGAAAAAAAATTCACATTGTTTGTATAACATGTAATGTCCTGACTGAGCTGAACACGTCCTTGGAGTGAAAGTGTGGAAAAGGGGCAAAAAAGCGGGTTTGCAGCACGCATGGAACTACCCGACTGTGCCATGTCAATTCAACACCAGGCCTCGAGACGCAGCAGCAGGGATTCTGCACCGAATCGGGGTTCACATATAAATGAATAAGTAAACTGTTATATATCAGTGTAGGATTTACAGCAGATAAAAAATATGATCAATTTATGATGGTTTTTTTTTGTTTGTTTTTGGGGAAGAAAGGCTGCTTGGCTCACAAGCTGACAAGGCTCTCTCCCATTGGGGCACTGGGTGGATCATCCTGCTAAAGCACTGTTCTTCAGACACAAAATTGGCTCTAGCACTGCCCAGGGAGGGGAGGGTTTCTATTGGTCAGGATGGGTGAGTCTCATTACACACCGCTGACCCCTGCTGGTCGACTGGGTGCCCGCGAGTTTGCCTGTTGAGCTGCATACACAGTAAAGTGTTTCTGGATACCAGATAGGCACAGAACAGTTCGTGGAAACGTAACGTCAACGTAAAATAGGAGCATGTGCTGCACACAATGATTATAAAGTAATTCTAATTATTCAAAGCGCATGCTGCGATAAAGCACTGGACATAAGTAACTCTGTAGAAACATTTTCTACAGAACAAATACACTAAAACCATTAAGACAGGTCAAAATGTACTGTAAGATTTGTTTTGGCTGTACACCAAACATTTATCATGACTTCCTGATGAACAGGGAATAACAATATTTAAAAACCCAAACTGAACGTTAAAAGTATCAGCAAAACGGCTGCCAAACAGTGAACGTTAATGCAATAGTCAGGGGCGCGTATCTAGGAATACTGGGCCCCCAGAAGGAATAATGCTGTGGGCCCCAAGCTACTGGAATTTTTGTGGGCCCTCTCCAGCTGTGGGCCCCTAGAACAGTCACCACCTTTCACCCCACGAGCAACGACCCTGGCCATAGTGGCAAACAAAATGTTGCAAAAGCAGCCCAAATAATCCCATAATCAAAGAGCTGGGAGTTTTTGTTTATTTATTTTCTTTTTGAAGGGGAAAAAATGACTACGGCCTGTGGTGTTAGGGAGAAGGCTTGTGCTAAAAGAAGCACCTGTTTAAAAAAAGAACATTAAGCAGCCCTGACTGACCAGCTGAGACTGTATTAAATACATCTGCAGCACACCTTTTTCTTTTCTCCAAATTCGGAAGCGGTGCACCTCTCGAGTCTCGCTGTGCCAGCGACTGCTCTACATCCTGCAGTGTAAAATATTAACACCCTGGGCGTTCTTCATGTCCACAGGAGGTCTATTTACCCCCACTTCCAGGCCTCTAGGCTGGGCAGGTTGTTCTAAAAAACACACTGCAGTGGCTCATAACAGAACATAATGTACATGTACATGTACATGGGGGGGGGGGGGGGGGGGGGGGGGGGGGAGGCACAGCAGGGTTTACTCTGTCCTCTGAAAACCCCACTGTGTGCGATTCTGCAGGTCCCAGTCTAGACATGCCGCTGCATAGCGGTAATTCCCCCACACACTAAACTCTCCTCCGCAACGTGACGAAAGGTTTGCCATAACTTGGGTCCCTCTAATGAGCAGGCGCGCATCGACCGGTTGAAATTCCCACAAAAATGCGATATCCAGCTCTGTGGACCCCCGTCTCTGACAACACAGCACCCCGCCCCGCCCAGTCTGTCCTCAATCCTTCCTGAGAGCCAAACTGAAAATGTGTAAAATATGCATTTTTCTCATTTTGCCTAAAAATAAGGGAAAGAAGCACACTGAGGATGAACACGTTCCAGAGGTATTGCAGGTCTTTCTAAAGGTCTGAGGTCTGAGAAATCCACTCTTCAACAGAGCAGAGGTGTTCCGGAGCCTTCTCGCTTATTCTTAATCTAGAAGCTTCCTGTCCCACTTCAACCATCCAAAACGAAACTGACTTTAACTAAAACGACAGATCCAGTCCCCAGGTCCGCCCCCAGGATGTGGATGGGCACTGGTGGAGGGGGGGTTGAACAGAAGACAGACAGAGCGCGTGGTGTGTGCTGAAGCACGGGGGGGGGGGGCCGAACTGAAAGCGCTACGGACGGAGAAGCAGCACACCACGGTGGCGGGGGGGGGGGGCAAAATTTGCATATTTTAAGCTTTAAGCTTATTTATACATCCAGATCAAAAATGAACCTGCTCATCCAAAATGAGTTTTCAAATCAACGTTCAATCCCCAAATCTGGACAGCACAAGCTTTCACCACTTTAAAAAATTTTTAAAAAGGAAAATGTTTTTTTTTTAAAAACCCAACCCACATCAACAATAAAAATCATACTCATTCCTTCCTGTAAAAGGCTCACTGGTGACAGAAACACAATACTGCGGTTTTAAACGATGGACTGGAGCAGAAACTCATCCTCTAAGGTCTGTGTGTCTGAGGCATACGTGCCCTACCCCACAACAGCCCTCTTCACCCCTGAAGTTAGCCAGCTAGCTCACTGCAGCCCCCAGCAGCTAACAGCAATTCCTGCCTAAACAAGCAAGCACTAACACCCCCCCCCCCCGCCTCCGATTCATGAAGCCTGTTTCTTTATCTATTCAGAGCAGTTTCACAAACGGTTTGCTAAAAGCCCGACGATGAAAATGCAAATTCCCTGTAAAAAAAAAAAACAAGGTCTTAAGAACTGTGGTTGATACATATATTTCTTTCCTGTCAAGTTATTGTAATATGAGGTAGAACCAGTAGAGTGAACACTGTTCTGTGTTTTTTGTGTGGCATGAGGTATTACCTGATAAAGATAGCTTTTCATGGCTGAAAAGTGTGTTTTCTCCTCCTGAAGCACAGGCGTGTGTGTGAAGGAGCCTGTGTTAAGATACGGCAGAGATCTGAGAGTTTTCTTATTGCAACTTGCCTTGATCACGTTCTACATACGCAAAGAAGTTTCTCATATATAAAATATATACACATATTTATAAAGGGTTCGGGAAGGCTGCCCTGATTACTAGGCCCCCTCATCCTACACTCTAGACCCTAAAAATTTCACTTGCACCTTCCCTTTTTACTCAAATTTCTTCAGAGTACGTGATTTCCTTTTTAAAAAGATTGTTGGTAATTTCTCCCCCCCCCCCTCGTGACCTTTGACCTTTGCAACACGGACAAGAGGTATGAAAATCCTAACACCAGGTCAAATAAAAAAATAAAATGAAGTAATAAAAATCCAAAGAGACAAATGAAATAAAATTCTAACTATTAATGATTGTGTTTGTATACACAAACACACACACACAACCTTAAAGCTTCAGACATGAGAACAAAGAAACAAGAACCCAATATAAAGTAACCCTTGAGAACACAGGGGGGGAGGAGGTGAAGATTTGGCGCCCCCTAGGGGCTGGCGTTGGGACTCTCCTTGCCGTTGTTGCTGCCGGTCGGGGGCGGCGGCTCGTAGGGCAGGTGGGGGCGGGGCTTGGGGGGCGGGGCGTCGTCGGGCTCGTGGACCGGGGCCTCGGGGGAGTCGCTGGGGGCGGCGGTCAGGTGCTTCTTGCGCAGGTGCTGGTTGAGCGTGCCCTGGAAGGGGAAGCTCTTGCCGCAGAGGTGGCAGCTGAAGGGCTTGTTGTCCGTGTGGCCGCGGATGTGGTACTCCAGCTGGTCCTTGCGCGTGTAGCGCTTGCCGCAGTAGATGCAGGCGAAGGGCGTGATGCCCATGTGCAGCCGCATGTGCCGGTCCAGGCTGCCCTTCTGGTTGAAGGACTTGCCGCAGTAAACGCAGACCAGCCGGTCGCCGTGGGGACCGTAAGGGTCGCCGGGCGACCCCCACTGGGCCCGCAGGCTGCGCACCCGCACGTCGTTCTCCAGCCCCTCCTTCTGGGCGACGCCCGTCCCCTCTCCCGCCCCCACCCCCGCCGCCAGAGCCGACGCCCGCTTGGGTCTCCCTCGGTTGCCGTAGTAACCGCCCAGCAGGGAGCGGGAAGGGCTGGGCCTGCCATGGCGGGCGTGGCCGGCGGGGGAGTGGGCGGGGGCCGGCTGGGGGTAGGGGTACACGACGGGCCGCAGGACCGAGGACCCCACGCTCACCGCCAGCACTTGCTCCCCGTCCGCCGTCTCCATGGGGTAGCCGCCAACGTCGCCACCGCCATCGACGTCGCCGCCTTCCCTCTCCAGCTTCACCCGCACGTCCGTCACCTGCCCGTCCCGGCCAATCAGCTCCACCTGCTCCAGCTCCGCCTCCCCGTCGCTGCTCCCGCGATCCGAGCGGCGCTCCTCCTCCGCCGGGCGCCGCCCCCGGCCCCTCCCCGCCACCTCCTCGCGCGGGAAGTGGGCGGGGCTCGGGTCTCCCAACACGTCGCCCTCCTCCTCCTCATCCTCCTCCTCCCCCCCCTCCCCCACGCCGTTGTGCCCCGCCCCGTGCGCCGCCCCCGCCCTGCCCGGGCCGGCCCCGGGGGGCAGGCTGATCTTGGAGTGCAGGCCCTCCAGGATGCGCGTGCAGCGGTCGATGACGTCCTGCATCTGCAGGAAGCTGGCGGCGGTCAGGAAGCTGACCACGTCGCGGAGGCGCAGCGACATGCGGCCCGTGTAGCAGAAGGCCAGCAGCCGCTCGAACACCTCGGGGCTCTTGATGACGGAGATGGAGAGGCCGCTCATGGTGCCCAGCGCCGAGTGGTCGCGGAAGTAGGGCGAGCTGGCGGCCAGCACGGCCTTGTGGGCGCGGAAGGGCCGGCCCTGGATGTGCACCACGATGTCGCACAGCTTGCCCTGCAGCCGCAGCTCGTTCAGCTGCCTCAGCACGCCGCTGCTGAACTCGGGCACGTCGAACTCCACCAGGCCGCCCGCCTCGTCCATCCTGCTCCCCCCCCTGCTCTGGCGTCCTCTCGTCCCGCGCGCAGCCCTGGAGAACGAGCACAGACACCCACAGCGTTACCATCAAGGCACCGCTTCCGTCTTCTAATTATTTACATAATCTCTGAGCAAAGCACAGCGGCCAGGCCGCCCTTCTTATGCTGTTCACTTTATTCAGAGGAGGCAAAGCAGACAGGAAGAAACAGGCCAGAAACGCACAGAAACAGGCTCACAGTGTACGCAGTGCCACGGAGGGGATCGAACCTCCAGCCACAAGAGAGCAGACATACGCGGGCTGACAGTTGGCCACCTTCTACGCCGTGCTTGGCTGGATGACTGGCTCAGAGAAACAGGTGTAATTATTTTGTTGTGGTTGAAGTCTGGGTCATCGCCCACCGTAATCTTAAAAAACACCTGGGAATATCGGTCTTTACAGAACGCAGAGCATTTTTTGATGCAGAATCTTGCGTGATCATGACCTCTGACTTGGCTAATGACAGTGGAAGTAATCAGATCAGATTACAGTTTTTGAGTAATCCTACAGATTATGATACCAATTATTTTTTTAGTCACGTAATTTCTAATCAGACTCCCGGGTTACATTTTCCATGTCATCCGCCCAACAGTGAGAGCGAGACTGCGATCAGTGTGGATTGATCCGCTTTCTGCTTCTCAGTGCGAGATGTTCGATATACTTGATGTACTTTAACATGCTCAATATATGGTTTCTCATGGTTACTAATAACAAGAGCACTAATCATGTAATGTCTTGCTTGACAGGACAGCACCTTCACCCATGTACACAGAAACATGCATATATCGATAGAGCCCTCTTGTCAGTCATTTATCACACTGGTTAAACGCACATGGTGATGGAGAGTGTTCCCACGTGGTCACACAGAACTGCCAAATTATTATTATTATTTTAGTCTTGGGTCAGTGACCTCCCCTGAGGCAATGGCAAGTAGAAAAGACATGCAACGTCATTACCTGCGTAAAAACTGCATACAAAAATCTAATTCCATTAGGAAAAAAAGGCTTTGGCCTAAATGGGCAAGGATTGTTTTTATGTGGGTCACAACTGAACACTAATTCACTAACACATTATTTGTGAGGACAATTGCAATAATCCAATTTCTACAGTTATTTAGATAGGGGGTTTACATCACTTCGGGTCACACACCCCAGATAACCTGGTGTGCCTCTCTGTACCATACAGCGTAACAGAACTAGTTTGTGAGGTTTTTTCTCCACCACTCCTGAACACGTTTGGCTGACTGCCATTGACTTGAATATGTAACATTCCAATAATAATTTTAAAATAGTGTTGATTGACAGCGGAAAATGTACATTACGCTGGCGGCCTCCAAGAGGGTGGGAGTCAAAAAGAAGGCAGACAACACTGCAAAGGAACCAAAAGCAACAACGATGCCGATGTTTCTGATGCTTCCGATAAAAACATTTTAGTAGTCGGTGGAGGCGCGGACTTGGGGGGGGGGGTTGTGGGATGGGTTTTGGGGAGGGTGACAGGTGTGTGTAGCAGGTAGTGGCGTTTGCACTGGCAACAACTTTACATTTAAAAAAAAAATCACTGTGGTAATTAAAGAGCGCACGGTTACACGAATAGTCTCGTCCCGATCGACGGTGACACCTCTTCGGGGAGCACACTGCTCGGAGAAATGGGGAAATTAAAGGGGAATTTCACTTTATAACACTTCTGGGGTCATTTTCACACCTACCTGGCCTTTTCTGTGCACCCAGGTAGCTGTGAAAATGACCCCAGAAGTGTTATAAAGTGAAATTCCCCTTTAAGAAATGACAGTAAATCTAGAGCCTTGCTCAGCTAGCCTAAGCGTACTCTCAGTGTGCCGGGTGCTGAAGCACGCATGGCCGCCTCCAAGCACTGGACGTCCGGCTCTGACTGAGCCTTGCTCTTATTAACAGCACCGCTGCTACAGCAAGCATCGCACTGTCGCCGCTACTTTCATCCATTTTCACTGTATTGACCTATGGATATCTGTCAGATGAATATTGCAATCAACAAGGAAGCGAGCGATATTCAAGGAAGAGGATAGAATCGTTGCTACGGTAACCGTAAGCAACACCTCGCCTCCGCGCTTTAATGGGAACAGGTCAGTTTTACGGTTTTAGAATGCTGCAAACCCAACAGTCGCCAGTTGGAACTTGTCGCGTCGCGAATCTTTGGTCTGAACTAGCCTTTAAATTGCAAGGAATGCAAAACAGTCCACAGGGGAAAGAATACTTAATTTAAAACGTGTTGGGCCGTCCACCACGGTTCACCACAATAATTTTATTGCACATACGCATTTTCATTTTGAACTGCATTTGCATTGCGGTAAACTAGAAACTGTTGACGGGAAGGGGGGGGGGGGGGGGTTCAGCACTTAGTGGTTGTTGCTCACAGAAATAAACATTACGTACAAAAACATATTTTTGGACGAGGGCAAATCTATTCAGACGGGCTGCCCAAATAAAGTCAACGTACGGGAAACACTGCAACAACCTCACGATGAAAAAAACCTTCACTGCAAGTGCATTTCTCAGAAGGTTCTATTTCGGAAGGTACCCTGGCGTCACAAATGTGTGTATATTTAACAAACTGATTGTCCGATCTTGAAAGCAATATCTCTACGCGTAAAACCACCCTTCCTCCCCACACTGCACACATCATAAATTTCAGCTGATCCACAAATACATGCGGCTACATTTATATGTGGATCAGTTACTTACATTTATTTCTTTATTTTTGAGACAATAACACCCCCCAATGACACCCCCATAACAGCACAGGAGCACTGGGAGCAGGAACCCCCTGGCCTGGGAGACAACACACAGAGGACTCTCAAATGCATTCTAACACTCACTCTCTTTCACATACACACACACACACACACACATTCACAGCAGTCCTCACTGACACTGTTTCTCCAGCGCCTTCAGATTTCTTGAGTGTCACTTTCTGAACAAATAATCCCTCAAGATAACGTCGCCAAACAATCTTCCTTCCCCAGGAGTTCCAGAACCGGCTGGATCCGGCTGGCTCCTCGTCACCCTCGCTGCGTGAGCGGAGCAGCGTGCCGCCACAGCCCAGGTGGCGTGTCACGCACCACTGCACCACACCCTTACTTATCAGCCCATCTTGGCAGTGACACAGAAGCCCTGTCAGAAACCAGTCAGTTTTTATGAAGCCAACCGTGGGAAAGACTCACCAAATTCACCAGCACCTAGGGCGTCCAAGGACATGACACCAGCCATTTGGGAAATAAGGCCAAAACCATGGCCTACATTTCCACATGAACGTACATCGGGGCAGCATCACTCCACACTTCACTAACGATACAGATCCCACAACTTCAAAATAAATCTTTCACAAAAAAAACCAAAGGAGATAAATTCCCTGTGGGCAATATCTTCTACTCTTTTCTCCACTGTACAGCTGAAACCAGGCAGGCTTTTCATAACCACTTTCCACACTGTAGTGGGGGAACCTGCTGCAACCGACTAATGCCTAATATGTTTTACCTTGAATCCCAAAAGAACTTTTCCTCAAGGCGATTTCTAAATCGAAATGTTTGAAAGTAGTCATAAGCACAGACTTGTATAATTTGTTAATTAAGTTGGCTTGAAAAAGCTGACTTACTGTCCTGCTAATTATTATTTCTTCAATTTTCTGTATTATATTCCTCCCCCAGTTTCTCAGCCAGACCGACCAAATTTGGCCAGTGGCGTCCCCTAGTATCGAATTGAATTACATGTGCTTTTTCTGTCAATACCTCAAATATTTTTTTGAGATATTTATGATTGTTATATTGAAAATTTCCAATTAATTAACAATGATGAAACTTTCTGAAGCGAAACATTACATTACATTGCATTACATATATTTGGCAGGTGCTTATCCAAAGCGACATACAAGAACACACTTGCAGCGGACATCACAAATCAGCTGCTGCAGTTGTCACAGATACAGACCATCTCTCTTCCAAAGCTTCAAACTGACAAAATCTCTGGCATGGCGAGTAATGTTAGCAACATCAATGCAAGCTCAACCCAAACTAATATTAGTTAGTTTTCTGTTAGTTATAATTATTGCAAGTAAACAGGCATATTTCAACATTGGCTTTTCAAGCCAAATTAAAAATTTGTCCTCAGGTTTTTGTTTTTCATACAATTCAAAATCTGAACATCACTCTGTTACTATGGAAATGGCCAGAAGCGCAATCATCTCATGCCAGACTTCCTACAATGGCTAGCCTCCTAATAAACAGCTCAGCGGTGGCAGCGGGAGGGGATGAGGGGAGGTTTCTGTTCTTTTTTTATTTCATTGAATGGTTTCTGCTAGCCTTGTCCCCATTACATGACAGTTTTAGATCTATCCATGTCTTGGATTCACAATACAGTATGATGAACTATCTCTGCCTGAAAAAAAAGGTTTTTATTTAATTAAAAACAGCTACAGTCAAATTGGATGGGGAGAAATGAAGGTTTCTTGCATGGACGAGCCCCACGGTCTCACATTTAATCCAGACTGTGCTAGACCTTACTGTGGTTGGTTGCTCCACAGGGCAACATGCAATTGCCAATAGCGGCGCCCAGAGCATGGGATGGCTAGGGGTCCGAAATTCATCGCTATCAAGCGACCCCCTCTGGTGGATTGGGCGCTCTCAAGGACGGCAAGTTAAAGCCTCATATGAAAGGTCATCCTCAGACTCCACTCTGTGCTAGCTCAGCTGTAGTCCGATTTGTGATAAGAAGCAGACTGGCGACAACATGTTTCAGAGGGGAACAGTGCTTGTCGACACTATCCCAATTTAGCAATGGGGTTTGTACATGAACGCGGCTGTAGACAGTTGCCAATTCCAAATTAAGGTGGGAATTTGACATGCTCAGCTCCATTCTGGGTGCCAAATTTTTAAAAGAAAGTAAGTTAAGATGACTTCTCATTCAACTGCCATAATCATGAGCTAATAAATATAGCACTCCATTACCCACAACGCAATGAGAAATTGGACAAAGCATACTGTTCTCTTCCATTTCAACCCCACTGAGCTAAGCCTGTCGCACTCTGCCAGAAGGAAGATTCAACATGAAATCCTGACCCTCTACCTCACACTGGCAACCAAAACCCAAGCAACTCATGGTTCTCACACTGGCAACACAGACAGGTAACTCATGATCCAGTGGCAACCCACGCCCAGAAAACATGTTCAAACAAATTATCCCAAAGAGGGGCACCTGCAGCCCACCCCAGATGGGCCATTTAATTTATGGTTTTGCACTACCCCATGTGTTGGTTGTTTGGTATCATTTCCTTTTAATTTTTACAATTTCACTTAATGTGTTTAATGTTAATATTACTACCTTGTATTTTAACTGGATATTGATAACAGGGCTTGACAGCGCTCCCATTTTAGGAGCATTTGCTCCTCAACATTGATGTGTGCTAACTGGAAAAAATAACTTAGGAGCACATCTACCTACTGGGATGCATTAGTGCATTCGTTTTTAAAATAGGAGCACATGTACTCCTTGGAAAAAATGTTAGTGTACAGTACTAAGCACTTACCATAGAGGAGTTGCAGCATCTGTACACCGAGGTACACAGCCCCCGTGTGCATAGGTCTGGAGACTATTATGGACACAAATATAAAATATGCCACTGTGTGATGTACGTGTTAGTCTCTTCAGACTGCTTTTGCGACTAGCAAAATCTTGTCACGGCAACGTCTACAATCAACGGCCATTTTCGTGGAACGCATTAAAAGACAACCGGTACAAACAGGTTTTCATTCCAATACTGACTGCTGTTTTCAGGGAAATGGTTAAGGGTCGGGCAGTCACCAGCACGTAGGATTCAGGTTGATAGAGCAAAGGCTCTGAATGACCGGAATTACCCCAGTGGGAAGAAGTCACCAGCATGTGCCTTTAAGTTCACAGCAGATTTATGCTTTCAAAGGTAGCCAACTTTACAACTAGGTGTAGAGAATTACAACCCACGCGTTTTTTCAGGATATAGCCAATTTTAATACGCTTGCCTCACTGTTTGGAGTATATAAAACAAAGACTCAAGAGGCTGTAACTATAAATATGAGAAGAGGCCCCACACTAGGACAAAGGGTGCGCGAGGTGACAGCCGTACAGGCACTACGAGCGCATTTAGACCACAACCTACACGCTCAGTCTGGCCTCGGGCACACTGAATGATAAAAGCGTACCACGGACTAACGAACGTTAGCTAATAAGCAGAACAGAGGAGTGTATATCTTTAGAACCAGACAACCGAACTTGGAACAAAACCAAGTTGTCCTGTTAAAACCCGTTTTGGAACGGACATCCACGTGTTAATAGTTAGCTTGCTGCATTAACTATACACAAACATAGAGATATTAGGTCGTAGCTCTTCGACTAGCCAGCTGCCTTGTAAATTTAAAAATTGCTACAGGCGTTGTCGATACGTCATTTCAGTTGTAAATACGAAATGGGGGGGGGGGGGTAAATCATTCAATTCCAAATGAAGCATATGGCTAACGATAGCTAGCTAGCTAGCTAGCTAACTAACTACTATTGTCATCTACCTACCAACTAATGTTAGCTAAGTTAACTAGACTGCTATTTAACAAATTCAGACATCATTACATGACTAAATATGTCATGCGACATATTTTACAATAACATTAGCTAACACTAAATTAGTTGCTGCAATCACACACTGTCCGATTATTAACGACAACATTGTTTTGGAACACTTTGTAATTAGAAGTATAAGTGTGTTAGCTCGCCAACTAGCTGGCTAGGATGTACACTAGCGCTAGCATTAACTTGCTTTCTATTTGCCAATAAGAAAACTCCAGCAATAAATAAACAGCAAGGCTAAATATTTCACATTCAGCTAGGTGTGTGCATTTGCTATCTATCGATGGCTAACCTTTGTGAGCGCTAGCAATTGAAAAACACACAGTATCTTTAGTCAGCAACTTTCTGACACCTAGTACAAAGCAAAAGCTACAAAATGTTAAAATCAAAATTTGAAAAGGCCATGACAACAGTTAGCTGGTTCGCCAGTTAACCACCCAAGTTATATTATTGCCTAGCTACCAACTGTAACGTCAAATATAAATTCTTACAATACATTACGTTAATTAGCCAAATTCATACAATTATCTGTTTCTTCTAAGCAGACGAAACAGTTTCGTCGCCATTGGTTCCATGCCAACTAACAGTTACCTAACTTATGCTCGCTAACACGACATGAAAGAGTTGGATATTTTAGGGTCATGAAAATGACCACGACCTGGCTATTCAGCTAGCGTTAGCTTGCCATCTTCCTTAATTCGTCTAGCTAAATGTGTTAGCTAGCTTGCTAGGACGTCAAAAAGCAACAACACTGTGGCAGTCTAAATGCACACTGGGCTCGGGAAATGCAGTATAAAAAAGTAAAAAAATTAATGAATTAAATCTCACCTTTTCCTAATTAAATGTCACCCATTCCCCCGAGCGCTTCGCTCCAGACTTCCAACTACTATGCACGGCGCTAGCGACTCCGCTCCACCGGTCTGTGCGGCTCTCTGTTGCAATTTTTCCTCGTTGTCCACCTCACTTCTCCACCGGAAGTGAATGTGTCAACTCTCGTGAGCGCTAGCTTCCGTGTCGAAAGTGTGAAGTTGCCAGATTCTGGAGGGGAAGTTTTTGTGTAGATAACGCAAGCCAATCTCACAACGGGGGAAACCAGTTTATCTCGGGCCCTCACCTGAAATTCAGTCATCCCTCAGCAATAGGTCGGTAGAACTTTCCTGTCAGTAGATCATTCACCGGCCTCTTTCCAGTAATCTATGTAATCAACTGCCACTAATTAAGCCCAGGCGATGATTGACAGCAATGATGCCACACTGTTATTTGCTGCTTTCAATGGATAGATCTCGCATGATGCATACATTTTTATAGCATCGGACGGTGATTTATTTTATTTTTTCTAAGCAGTGGGAAGTTGGCATAAAAATGTAGTTACATTACCTGCATTAAAATCGTTAAATAAGACTGATTATGACAAGGAAATTGTTTACAGCAGTACGCTTATACGGAAGGTGAACTCAAATGCGAGTTTTAAACCTTGCAATTTCGTTTGATCATGTTTTGTCGTTACTGTCCCATCTGTCATTCTTTGAAAGTGTTTTGTGTTAATTTGCCTAGACGAAGATACATATGATTCTGCATCAATGAATTTGCGACTCTAAATTGCCCATAGGTATGAGTGTGAGTAAATGGTATGTGTGCCCTGCGGTAGCTTGGCAACCTGTCCAGGGTGTATTCCCGCCTCTTGCCAAATGTACGCTGGGATGGGCTCCAGAACCCGCCGTGACCCTGCCTAGGATAAGCCAGTATAGATAATGGTTGGATGGATGGATTTGCTTGGGACAGGCAGAATTCCACAAATGTCACTGCACTACCTCATTCACATGACAATAATTTGTAATTGACTAATTTGGAAGTACAGTACCTGTGAAATGCTGGAATCCAGTGCAATTGTCCAGTTTGAACCTTGATTTCTGTTCCTAAAAATTGCCATGAAGCAGAGTTTCCACTTGGACAACGCTTGAAAATCTTTTTGACTGCTCCCATGAATCTGTCAACTTTTGGGAAACTGCTAGCCCAGATGTTTTTCTGGTTTTATGTTATGTGGAAAGGTGCACTGCAACCCCAAACAGAATCTAAATATTTTTGAGAACAAAAGTAAATTTCTCTTTTCGCTGGTATTTTTGGGGGCTCTTTAATTCATGTTTCAATCTTTTTTGAGGGTATAAAATTGTTTCTCATTCCTCTTTTTAATTTGTTATGATGTAGGCAGACATCGTACTTTCTGTACAATAGGCTCATTAGGACATGTATGACGAGCCATTTTAAGATGTTTGCACAAGATTAGAACCCCCTATATCCAGGTAAGTTCTGCAGGCATTATGCATTCCTATCAGTGATTCAAAAATCATCCTTGATAGGGGACATCACAAGACATCACAACTCAAACGTCCGCTTGTGAATTCCTTAGTAAAGAAGTTTTCCCAATACTGTTAAGACCATGTCTGGTATAAATGCATTTATTTAGCCAGCATATTACATTTACAGTAGGTCAATGGCCATTCTGGACTTATCAGATATGGATTCTGGATTTATCAGATATGCTTCAACCTTACAAGCCTGGAATATTTATTAATTCTCTAGATGCAGGTTATCTAGTCTGAAGTTCCAAGTCCCCTACCCCTTCTAAACCCCAACCCTAACCTTCACAACCTGAGTTGGCCAGTGGTGGATGCTCCCCTACCACTTCTGGTTCTTTCCAACGTTTTTTTCGTACATGTCTTCTGGGAAGTTTTTCCTTGTCATTGTTGCCTCTGGCTTGCTTCACTGGACTTTCAGCCAAGGTAGACTTTGAAGCAAACTGTGACAACTACTCTGTAAAACCCACCATATAAATAAATTCTGTTCTATTTATTGATGAAGCAGTTGAGTTGCTGTGCCAGGGAAGTATGTGGTTTGAATTCCAGGTAAACACCATTTTATCAATGATAAAGGTGCTTTAGCACCAAAAGACATCTAACTTGTGAAATAGGTTACATAATATTTCAGATATTTTTGCTGCTCCAGGGGCAAGAGTGCCTATTGAAGAAATAACATAACCCAATGAAGCTGATCTGAGGGTGAAACAAGGACACATTTATTGCTGAAACTCACATTTGCACAAAACGTAACAATTTTCTTCTATAAGAAGAAGGTTCTAAACGGCCACAGTGTGAGGAGTATCCTGGAAAAACTCGATAAGCCAAACCATTTTTTTCTTTTTTATTGACTCCATTTTAACAAAGGACAGACAAAGATCATTTTGAGGTAGTTTTAATGCCATTGACCTTACAGGACAGCACTGCAAACCTGCTTCTCCATGCTCCTCAATGTATTCATTTAACCTTTTTTTTTAATAAACAATTAGCTTTTTGTGGGTCATCTTGTATTTTCCATGACACCCTTCATTTATATAGTCAACTATTTCTGTCACACTGACAGAATCAAAATAGTTTTTTTATTCATATTTTAATGTAATCTAAATGAACTCCCCAGCTGGAACTTCTTACAACGGTCTGCTCATGATTTTAAACCACACATTACGTGTTCAAGAATCCCTGTGAAACGTACAAGTATCTAATTTAAACATTAACAGATTTGTGGACAACGGTACAAGTGAAGGATGACAAAAAAGGGAACATACATTAAACAAAATCCATGCAAACAATATCTGACCAGCCTGATATCACTTCCTTCTGGATAATTAACCACCCTCTCACTATACCTCACAACAGACAATATTTGCAGTGCTTTTAACAACTTAAGTGCACAGTTTAAAATTAGATTTTTTTTATACCAACATTTTCCTAAAATCAAAACCGAGCTCCCAAAATTCACCTTTACAAGATTGTCTGTTTTTTAACGTACCTACAGAAAAACCAAACCATTCCATTAAGCAGTCCATGAAGAGTAGTTTTGAACTTAATAAAAAGTGAGACTTAAAAAAAATAAATCAAAGCACTTTCCTCTACTGCCGATTATGACATTAAAAAAATTCCAACATAATCACTTGAGGCCAAATATCAATTCGGCTATTGGAATATCAATACTCAACCGCTTGGATCAGCATATCCAAGCTTGTACACAAAACGGAAGAACAATAAGATTGTAGCCTTATAATTGCTTTTCATGCTGTTAAAATAATTATTAATGCTTCTGCCTAGGAAATCAAGTGTGAGTGAATGAGGCAGACAGAGATAGAGACTAAGAAGTAGAGATATTAGGTAAAAAAACTAGTTTCATAGTTGCTTTTGGAAGAAAGAAATAGGATTTTGTTAACTTGTACATTTGATCTTGGGACCCAAAGAATACTCAGAATTTTAAAATATTAACATCAGTAATGGTCTGTGAACGCAGACTAAATGTCTAAACCTTGGAACTGTTACCCATAACCAGCTGAGCTGAAAACTATGTAAAAGATCTTCATGGCAGAAGCAGGCTATCAGATACGCTACATGTTTAAACATGCATGCGTAGAAGCTTTTGCGTGTCGAAGGCAGGATCATTATACTCTGTGCGTTTCCGCACTGTCAGTTTAGCACTGTAAGGTTGGCTTTGGGTTGATCACCTGAGAAGTTTATTTTGATTTTATTTTAAAGAAACCATCCTTTCGGATTAACTGTAGCAGGCGCGGCTTTGTTTTAGAGGTGAACCTGTAGATTGAATCAAGTTTCATCCACCCTTCAGCCTGTAAAGGCCTTTAAAGGCTCCATTTAAACACCAGCAGAAAGAGTTTCCCTAAAATGTAAGAAAGAGTGACAAAATCAATCGTATAAAACAGTCATCAGCGAAGATGAAATGTAAACATGTTTCAGTGTATATTGGCTATATATCTGTATAAAAAGAAATGTATTTGTTTCCCAAAACTCTTATTTACAGAATGTCCCTTTTCAGATGTTTTATGGTAACTACCCAAAAATATATATACGTATTAAGGACGTGTCCTATATGACTACATATTCAGCTATACACTTTTCAAGATACTGCAAATATCTAGTCACCTCATTCAAAGACAAACAATGAGGTTTAATACCTGTAACCGATTACTGATAGAAAACCTCAGTCAAGAGATCTTACACCATTAAGTACTGCCAAAAGCAAACATTATTTCAATTGCTTCCTGGCACAAAAATGAACCACTGGTCACATACCCATGTAAAGGGTATGCTTGATTTATCCTGAAATAGTGATTTAACCACATGAAATCTCCAATATAAACACTATTATTATAAGCTAAAATATATAACTCTTTCATATTACTTAAGTTAAATACAGGGTTCCCACAGTCCTTGAAAATCCTTGAAAATATGTTCGGCCCAGAAGTCATGTAAAAGTCAACGAAAAGTGCTCAAATATTCTACTGTCCTTAAAACACAGAAATCAGGCAAATAAAGAAACTCAATTAAAACATGCAAATCATTCTTTTCTGCTAGCTCACTAGCTTGACGTCACTTAATATCTAGTCCTGCAATGTTACCGGGAGGCCAAACAGTCTGTACATTAACAAGCAAAAAAAAAATCCACAAACAGAAGTGATCGGTTACTGGTGGGTCTTGGCAGTAGTGATGTGCTTAGCTATTTCTGCCCAACTTGAAAAAGTAGCCCTATAGCTCAAAGCAGCCCTAACTATTGGCCCAATAATAAATCCCTGAAAATCATAACATTTGTCCTTAAAATTTAAATGACATGGAAAGTCATGGAATTTATAAACTTGATTTCAGTGTAAACCCTGTAAATAGAAACACTGCAGGAGAACTGCAGGTGTACATACGAGGTAATATCCTTTTGAGGAGTGTGAATGACACTCCCCGGTGTCCAGCTAACTCTAGTGAAAACCAGAGATAATGAAATAGGAGTAAGATGGCTGTGATGTCACCTTACTCTTAACGATGAGCAGAACAACACCAAATATGATTTGTGGATACTTCCTGGCTATACTTCCAAGATCCCTGTATGAATTGTCAGGAGCAGCCAGAAAGTATCAACCAATCACCACTGGGGTTGTTGTACTAGTTCTTATCAATGTACTCCATGATTGGTACAGCTCCTCTGTTTTTTGTTTGTTTGTGTAAGATAGCATCACAGCTGCCTTATTCCGAGCTTTTTAACCCTGGTGAGAACCAAAAAATACTGAAATCTCCATGTACTCAGAAATTTCCATCAACTACCAAATACAAAATTAATACATACGTATCCTTTGAATTCCCTTGGCCTTAATGCACATCTGACCATGTTATGTCAGCACTCTAAGTGCCCAGTCTTACTTTCGCAGCTGTATAACTGCAAGAAAAAGTTTGTGATCCCTTTGGAATTACCTGGATTTTTGCATTAATTACTCATTAAATGTAGTCTGATCTTCATCTAAGTCACAATGATAGACTAACACAATCAGCTTATACTAATTCCAAATGAATAACTGTACTTCTTCTTGTCAATACTGAATGCATCATTCAAACATTCACAGTCTAGGTTGGAAAAAGTATGTGAGGCTAATGACTACCCCAAAACGTTATTGGAGTCAGGTGTTCCAATCAATGAGATGAGATTCGAGGTGTGGTCTGGAAGAGCCCTGCCCTATGAAAAAGGCACACAAAATTTGGTTACTGACAGACTCTGTTCTTCTCACACATGTTCAGATGAACCACCCCCTGAACAAAACAATTTTCAGAGGACCTTAGAAGAAGAATGGTAGAGATGCATAAAGCTGGAAAAGACAACAAAGGCCTTTCTAAAGGTCTGGGTGTTCATCAATCCACAATAAGACAAACTGTCTACAAATGGAGGAAATTCAGTACTGTTGCTACTCTCCCTAGGAGTGGGCATACTGCAAAGATCACAAAAAGACAGCAGCGTGCAATGCTGAAAATGTTTTTTTTTTGTTGCACGTGTCAAGTTTCTGAAAGACCACCTGGATGTTCCACAACGCTTCTGTGACAATGTTCTATGGACGGATGAGGAAAAAAGTGGAACTTTTTTTGCAGAAATGCACAATGCTATGTTTGGAGGGAACTGCTCGCCAACACCAAAACCTCATCCCAAATGTGAAGCATGGTGGAGAGAGCATCATGGTTAGGGACTGCTCTGCTTCAGGGCCTAAACAGATTGCAAGCACTGATGCAACAAAGAATTCAAAATTAAATTAAGAAATTTTACAGGAGAATGTCAGGGTAGCGGTCCATCACCTGAAGCTTAACAGAAGTTGGCAATGACCAAAAACACATGACTAAATCAACAACAGAATGATTTAAACAATAAAAATCATGTTTTAGAATGACCACGTCGCAGTCCAGACCTTAACCCAATTGAGATGTTGTGGCATGGCCTAAAGAGAGCTATTCAAGCAGTTTTGTAAGGAGGAATGGTCTAAACTTTCTCCTAACCAATGTGCAAGTCTGATCGGCAGCTATAGGAAACATTTGTTGGGGGTTACTGCTGCTAAAGTCCTGCCAGTTACTAGATAAAGGGGTTCACGTACTTTTTCCAGTCTGAATGGAGAATGTTTAGATTGTGTGTTATTAAGCAGAATGTGTTTGTCTATTGTGACTTAGATGAAGATCAGACCATGCAACTGTACATTTTTAATTTATTATTGAAATATTTTTTTAGAACATCACCCAAACCCAAAATAACTTAAAATAAAAAAAAATTATAGAAGGAAAGATGTATGAATTTCTTGTTTCCTTTGTGGAAGTCACCTGTTAAATATAAAAAGGTAGTAAGAAATAAATTCCATCTGTTCTAAAGAGCTGACCTTAACAATCAAGACCTACTGTGTGAACTTTAAGTGGGGTCTTAGAGCAGAATGATGAAGTTTTGATCAGGAAAAAATGCATTTGGAAAAGCAGAGATAAAAACAAAACAAACAAAAAACAAAACAAGTATGTCACCAGGAAATACACAAAGGAAGAAAGGCCCAGACACAAATTTCAAAGAGGTGCCATATTGCAGTTTTGTACAAATCTCCATATCTTTGCTTCTGTAGTGACAGCAGACCGAGGCTCCGTGAAACCAAAAGTGGGCAGAAGAACTACACACAATCAGCATCGCTGCTTTCCACCAATCATTGCGTGTTGCCATGGAGGGAAAAAAAAAATCTTTTTGATTGCTTGAAAATAAGTTGTGGATTCACTGTTGCTTCGCCCATAATAGTATTGAGGAAACCTCTCTCTCCCAGCACTACCATACTTGCACAGCTAGCACTTGCACACATTGAGGTCCCTGTGCCCGAGGTTAAAAAGTTAATGCAGTGGAGGTCAGTGTGTTGGTCAGTCTGGTGATGCGGAATCTGAGAGGATCAGCCTAGATCAGCGTATCATGCTGTTGAGCTGTTCCCCGGGGTCCTGGATTTACGGGGAACAGCTGTTGAGCTGTTCCCCCGGGGTCCTGGATTTACAGATCGTACTGTTAGGCTGTTCCCAACGTTTCCTAGATCAGCAAACCTGGTTTAATGGTTTCCTAGGGATACCTGGACCATCAGATCTGGCTTTAAGCTGTTCCCCAGGGTCCAGAATCAGCAGATTCCATTATTATGCTATTCCCCAGATTTCCTAGACCAGCAGATCAGGTTGTTGAGCCGTTTCCCACAGTCCTGGATGAGCAGATCTCATTGTTACGCTGTTCCACAGGTTTCCTGGATCAGCAGATCTGGTTTAACTGTTCCATGTGGACACACGGATCAGCAGATCAGGTGGTTAGGCTGTTCCTTGGGTTCCTGGATCGACGGATCTGCTTGGGTTGAGCTGTACACAAGATTTCCTGGATCAGCAGATCTGGTTTAACTGTTCCATGTGGACACAGCAGATCAGGTGGTTAGGCTGTTCCCCGGGTCCCTGGATCAGCAGATCTGGTTGGGCTGCTCGCCGGAGGCACGTCGGGCCTGGTGCGCTCGGGTGCACGAGGACACGTGGCGGTTGAAGCTGTCCCGCCACATGAACCTCTTGCTGCAGACGCTGCACTCGTAGGGCTTGATGCCCGTGTGGATCTTGACGTGGCCGACCAGGTGGTGCTTCATCTTGAAGCGCTTGCCGCAGACGGCGCAGCCGTAGGGCCGCAGCCCCAGGTGCATGCTCATGTGCCGGTCCCGCTGGCTCTTGTGGGTGAAGCTCTTCCCGCACTGGCACGGGTACAGCTTGTAGACCGAGCCCAGGCCCTGGTGCGAGGCCTCCCCGTGGAGGCCGGCCGCGGGATCCGCCCCGTCGTCCACCCCGCTTCCTGCTCCTCCGCCCCCGTCTCCATCCGGGTCGTCTTCGAGGGCGTCAACGTCTAGGGGACCCCCGGCCTGGTCGCCGCCGAACTCCTCCATGGAGGCTCCATAGAAGTCCAGGGGCTCCTCCGGCCTGCCGCCCAGTTTCTCCTCCAGGTCAGCACCGAAGGCGGGGGAGGCCTGGCTCAGGTCCCCCGAGTCTGGATCGTGAGCTCCCTCAGGGTCCCCCGCCCCTGAGAAGCCCTGGCAGCCCTCCTGCTCCAGCCGCTCCGCCTTCACCTGGATCCACCTGCGGTGGGACATGATGCTGGGCTGGATGTAAGCAGGCCGGGCGTACTGGAACCCCGCCCCGGCCCCGCCCCCTTCGCCGTCCTCCCCGCCCCCCTGCTCCGACGACGTCGCGGGCGAGCCGTTCTCCGTGGGCCGGTCCGTCTCCCCCCCGCCGTCTCTGGGGTCGGGGAGGAACTCCCCGTGCGGCTCCGCCTCCAGGCCCTCGCTGGCGCTGTCGTCGTCGTTGCCGTCGCCGGGGGACAGGCGGTCGCGGTCGCTGCCGGAGCAGGACCGCTGGCCACCCAGCAGCTCGGTGCACTTGTCCACCACGTGCCACATCTGCAGGAAGCTGGCGGCCGTCAGGTACCCCACCACCTCGCCCGCGGGCAGCTGCAGGCTCCCCGTGTAGCAGGACTGGAGCAGGCCCTCGAACACGCAGTGGTGCATGACGTCGGGCAGCACCACGCGCATGCTGTTCTTCAGCAGCACCTGGTCGCAGAAGTACGGCGAGCTGGCCGCCAGCACGGCCCGGTGCGCCCGGTAGTGCCGGCCCTGGATCACCACGGTGATGTCGCACAGCTGGCCCAGCTGCCGCTGCTGGTTCAGCTTCTGCAGGATGGAACACGAGAAGTCTGGGAATTCCACGCGGAATGAGTTGGTCTCAGACTCCATGGCGACGGTGTTCTAGACCTTTGGTGGCAGGGAGCAAAGAGAAAACATAAATAACGAGTACAGCAATTCTGCAAGAAAGAGATTCAGAGGAAAGCAGGGGTAACAGTGGTGGCTTCCATTAGAACTTTAGTTAAGAACAGAGCCACATAAACACTATATGTGCCTGCAGAACTGCCAGGTGACCCGTCCTGCTGGAACACTAGCGGTGAAGTGAGGTGCCCTGTGCTCATGTATGGAACAGTGATCTTGCCAGTGCTGACTGTGGTCAGCAGCCCTGCAGAGTGGTGCATTATTGCCTGGAGTGTCACGCCAGCACAGATTTTCTACATTCACCAGATACTCAGCTCTGTATTCTTTACACTGAAGTTCTGTCTCCCTACCATTAAAGCCAAAACCTTCCAATTTGATGCACCTTCACAAAAGTCATTAAGGGGCTTACAATTACAAGAGCGACTACCGCAATGAGCCTGCACCGATAAAGTCTTCTCGTACAAACCCCTGACATTACATTTTCGGAAATTAGCAGACGACCTTATCCAGACTGACACAGGTTCCACTTTCACATGCAATCCATTTACACAGCTTAATATTTTACTAAATTCAGGTTAAGTACCTTGCTCAAGAGTACAATCTGCAGCTGGGAATCAAACCCACAAATTTTGAGTAACAAGCCCAGATCCATAATTACTGCCGCCCTTGACACACTACGCAGCTGGACCAGGGGAGTGTGGAACAGCTGATGAGGTGACATCTGACAGGCATGTACCGGTCTACATTCTCACACACACACACAGAACACTGCTCACTTGTCCTTTTTTAAAGGGACAGCAATCTGACCTCCATTTTTTCCACTTGATTCAGAAGGGTGAAAGCAGACAAAAGGGGATCACAGCACAGAAAGGGCCATGGCAAGAACCTGAACCCCTGGCCACATGGGGGATTCAAATATGGGTTGACCCTTCTATGGGTTGACCCTCCATTCATGATGGCTTATTGGCTGACATACTTAATACAAATGTAATTTCATGTCGTTTGTACTAGCACTTATTCATGTTAAGAAGGCTTATCTACTCTTTAGGAAGTAATCACTTAACTGAATTATGATTAATGATTATTTGAGTGCACCTCCACAGGCACTAAGTGGACAAACAACAAAGGTGGTGAATAGCCAAAACATTTGTGCTGCTCCTGGGTTTTAAATGGTCAATAAATCATTGCATCCCATTCTCATTTTGAGTGCGAACCTATCATTTTTTTTATTCCAATTGTTTACTGGAAAAACTGCAAGAAGTACAAAACTGCAATTGTTGATCTACATTTTCACCTCAAAACCTAGGGTTGATTTTATGGTTTACAGGTCACGTGCAGTTGATCATATTTACATTAGCAATTTAGCTTAACAATTCACACTGCTGGTAGCTCAAACAAATTCCGGGGGGGGGGTCCCACAACACACTGTTACCAGGGTGGCTCTTAAGGCCCAGTGCATGCAGAGCCAATGGCTTCCAATTAGATGGGCTTTCCACTTCCGGGGATAAATTAGCATAAATTAGCATGCTTCAGGACTTGTGTAGTATACGCTCACAGTTCTGACAGAATGTTTCACCCAGTCTGTGCAAGAAGAACAAATTGATCATGGAGGAACACAATGCCCAGCTGCCATCTGTTCTGCGTTTATTTACTTCCTAGTGTAAAGTTCACCCCTACCCCCAATACACACATAACTGGTAGCCCAGGTGAGTGGTTCCCAAACTTGCAGATCCCACGACCCAAACTATTAAAAATGAACGTATCATTAATACGTCAAAACATCTGCGCGCACCGCCTAAGCTAAAGCACTGCGTGTAACCAGAGTTTAATTTGACTGGTATGAACCTACAGCGTGTATAATAATCTGTTCATTATTTCCTCAGAGGTTACATTATCTCACGACACAACTCAATCCCTCCCACGATCCACAATTTTGGAACCACTGACCCAGGGTGTTTTTGAGATTTCTGATATGGCTCTGGAATTCTTGAGCGTCTTTTAGAGTGTTGAGAAGGTTGTCCGAAAATTCCTATCGAATATCACATTATATTGCCGGATTTATGTCCGCATTAATTTAGCAGTCATCCTTAGCAGGGATAGTGTATAACTTTACAAAAAGGCTTTAGATACATGAACTCCAATATACATAAATTGTCTATTGTGTAATCGAAACAAAGCATCATTGTATAAAACAATGCTACAATAAACACTGTCACACACAAGTGCCACAGTGAAGAAGACGGACGTGCATTTTCTTCACACAAAGGCGTGATTAAGTCACACACAAACACGCACACAATATTTTTCGATTTACAAATACATGTTTTGGCTAAACATAGCCCACTTGCCTTAACATATTCGTTTAACCTTACTAGCTCCTCCCTTTCTAGAGCTCAGCAGCCTGCTAACTGGTAACGTTAGCAAGCGTCAACTAGAAATAAGCAGAATTATAATTAGCTATTAAAGTAGATAGATCGTTAGAATAAACTCTTGTCAATATATACGAGAAAACGGTAAATGCTTACCTTTCATTTACATTTAACTTACGAGTAAATATCCCCAGTCATATTTAGGCTTTTTCGCTTGTTGCGAGCTATCGATAGCTATTGTTGAGAGAAGCCATAACAGATACGGGAACACTGATAACTAGATATTATTTTCCTATCGAACACAATACTTAGCGGCTTACTCCCTAAACGACGAATATTTACAGGCGTGTATTAATTTGGCCAAATGCAAAGCAATGAATGCATAGCTTGTTAACCTAATTCGAATCAATTCAGCTGGCGATAATTCTTAACACGCTAACCAGTTAGCTATATTTACACAGCTCGCTGGTTAGCTAGCTTGTTAGCATGTTAGCTTAGACGGGGCGGCGTTTCGGCTCGTTTTCTTGCGCTGTGGAAGACCTGAAAACAACCAACGGTGTCTGAACGTGTTTTGGACCTGAGGAACAGACCGTTTCGCCTCACCTGCATGATCATTTTCATAATTTGTCGTGGAATCCACGGCCAGCAGGCTGATTGTCTTCCGAGTTCCACCGGATTTCGCTCTGAAAGCGTGACGTCACTGCGCAGATGTGGGCTTGCCCTCCCTTCAGATGCGCAGTTTGACCGATGCTCATAGTACGCGGATGGGCTGGTGATGTCAGCGAACGGAATAAAGAATCGGCGAGTTGACTTACTGATTACTACATCTGCGCAGCGTCTACGCAATGTTGACCCAAAAACGAATCCAGTCCCCCGCATGCCACACGGCGTACACTGTAAACAAACCCTCCCTCCCTAACATGGTTGCCAAATCGTGGTAGGCTATGCCAAGGATGCTCCGAGAGCCGGGTGCTTTACTGTAAATGAGGTTCGTGTAACGTTGCACGCGATGCCTGGAGTTTCGCCTGATTTTTTCGGCTGAGAAAAGAAGGAAGCTGACATTTAAAAAATTTATAGAAAAGGAGAAATGAGGGAAAACGGGGGAGATCGCCGATTTTCTGGAGAAACAATAGGGCCTACTGTAGATAAAAAAGAGAAGACAGAAACAAAGAACAATTAAGGCAGACACGATTATGCAAATTTATTATTCACGTTCATTCATCTACATATCCTTTAATAAAACCGAGTATATGGTTATCCATAATTTATTTTATTATTATATCTTTTCTGTTCTGACAGCAAGGGGCGCTATAGGCTAGAAGAACGTACTGCCTAGCCCGGTCAAGGTGAGAGAGCCAGAATTAGACATAGAAGTCCTGCAAGTGCTCAAAAATGGTCAACCTTCAGGTCTGGTGGAACAGGGGCTGCGCAAATGTTTTGAGATGAGTACTCTGTTCAGTAGGGTAGCCTACGTATAAGGATATCCGGAAACAACAATAGTCTACATCTACCATATTCAACGCAGTGCATTGGGCGCTATGTGTGGGCTATAAGCAGCTGTTGTGAAAAACTGCAATGAACCGTCAACTGTGTGAATGGTTCATTTCACATTGTGTGCTGTGCTGGAGATAATCTGACACGCACTAGAATTACTGTACCGCAGAGAATAGGAGAGCGAACGATGTCATTAAGATCACGTTCTGAACATCAGTACGAAGTGGCAAATTATTTCAATGATTCCAGGACGCCGAGTCGTCCACGAAATTGGTTTTGTTTTACATTACTATGAATATCCACAGCGGGGAATGAATAATAATATTAGAAGTTCAGGAGTTTCGGTTTCTGTTTAAAAAACAGCGATGACGGTTTGATATTTTCAGTTTCTTTTTCCCTTGCATATTCCTAGATACATTTTTTAATATCCATTCACCACGACTGAAATTTTTTAATAGAAACTAAAAATACCCCTACGTTATAGCAAAAGTGCTAAAATACTTGTCAGTTTTTTTTTTTTTTGCATGTGACAATTCAAGATGAAGTTTCGCTTTTGCTGTCATCATGGCATTCTTTGCTTAAACAGAGTTTTGTTAATGAACACCATCAATCTGATTAGTGGTCTGTGTCAGCACAGATGTATGGGTCAAGGTGTGTGTATGTGTGTGTGTATTGGGGGTGAGGTGGGGGTAGTGTTTGGCCAGGGAAGTGGGAGGATAGAATTCAGTTTGTAGTGCAGTGTAAAGAATGACAATGTGCCATTTAAGAGAGATTTCCCAGATACTCAAGTGTGGGGAAAAAAAGGATGTGACAAATTCCCCCAGGCACCAAACTTAAATACTTATGTTTTATTATACTTTATTAAAATGAGTTAATTTTTAAAAATTAAACATTTAAGAAAATATATTTCAGTTGCACACTGAATGGATGTAAGAAACGTAGCCAAACTACGCATGCAAGAGCAAAGATGAATATAAAATACAAGTGCATTCAAGTGAATCCACTTGTGTTTCTCCAACATTGCCAATAGATTAATGTAATGTAATGCAATTTTTTTTTTAAACGTGCATTTACAGATCTGCACATTTTCAATAGATGATGAAAGATAAGACAGAGATTGGCAGAAGTGGGACAGTAATCAATGCCATGATATATTTGTTTAAGCATTTTTTTTTTCTTTAAAAATGAGCTCAAAATAAATGTGCCATTAGCAAAAATGAACTGAAACAATGCTGGGCACTGTCCTAAAAGTGCAGCCGTTCCATTCAAGCGTAGCTGACCGTACATGCCAGCAGCGATTTAGCTGCTCATTGAGGCGTTTAGCTCTGGCTCTTTTATTCTTTTCATCCGTCTTTTAAATTACACATAGTCCCTTAATGTGACTGTCTCAGCTGTTGCATATAATGGTCCTCTAATTATACTGTTTTTAACGCACAGAAGACACAGACAGTCTTTGAGATAATTGTGTTAAGTGTGCAGGAGCAATATATTTAATGTAGTTATATATACAGTCTACTGGATCAGGTTGTAGATGGGGGGGGGGGGGGGGGGCTAAATTTGGTTTACATACAACAACGGAGGATGGAAATGTTTTTATTAATAAACAAAAAAAATCACGAGCAGTATTGCCAGCAGATGATGATAATTGTAATCACAACAGATGCAATATTAAGATATTATCCAGGGTCATCATCATTATCACTATCATCATCATAAAATTTATACATATTTAATTGCATACAGTCTTTAACTCCAACACATTTACAAAGGGCTTTACAGTCAAATTCGTATGAAATTAGATGAGGAACAGAAAATGAAAAAAATAAATGTATATTGCTTAAAGCAGTTACAATGTGTTTGCAAGCCAAAATAATACAGTAAAATATTTATCGCTAATATAAATTACAAACTAGAAAAAAACCCAAACCTATATAATCCCAGCAAGCACACACTTTTTTGTATTACATGTATAAAAATATGTATTTCTATGTTCAAAAAAGGGCAGGAACTTGGGGGAGGGGTCACCAGTGTTGGTCAGAAGTTATTAAAAATCCAGCTTTGCGATGTTTGTCATGCTGAAGAATTATAGTCTATCATTTGTCCTTAAACAAAGCTTGATTGCTATGTTCTTGTCTGCCACCTTGTGGATGAAAAATGAATGTCAGAATGGGTGCAGTTGCACTGTTGTAAACCAGGGATGTTAGATTCCAGTCCTGACCTGCAGGGCTATAGTGCCTGCTAGTTTTTGGCGTGTTTCAGCACTTTAGTGCTTATTTAAAGTCTCTGATTGTCTAAGGAGTCAATTAACCTAAATTGGCTGCAGATCAAAAGGATATCAATTGAAGGCAATAGAAACTTCTGCTTCCCAGGGGTATTTGAGATGCTTGGAGAAAGGGTTATTCATGGCACGCACACGAGGCGAGGTGAGGGGATGACTCAGTGGGTGCATGCTTGGCTGCCGCATTCCCAAATGTACTGATGATATTGGGGAGCGGGGGGAGGGGGGGGGGGGCATTGCAGTCCTTTTGTACATTTGCCATGCAGTGTTGACGCTGTTTTATTTATTTATTAATTTATTGATTTATTTATTGGACAAATCCTAATTCCCAAATCCTCTCTTTTCAGTGATGTGATGTCAGCACATTTGCTGGAAAGATTAAAGGGATAGTTCACTTTCTTGAGTTTTTAAAATATTATTTCAGTTAGAGTGTACGTTTTCGCTTAGCCCAGGCAGATTTCTATGCAATGAAGGATATTTTAGACGCTTACAGACGTTTCTGATGACAGGCCAGCTTCACATGCAGGGGAGTTAGCGGATTAGTGGTTTAAAGCTAGAGTATAGGGTTCATAGTTATTGATGGGACCGTCATCTCAGCCAAGAGCAGCAATGGCAGGTGATGATTAGGAACTATTAACTGTGTTTCTTCCCCCTTCAGCAGGGGCTGGGGAGCCTGTAACTGGGGGTGGGGGGGGGGAACAAAGGCCTCTTTTACAGCTTCGCTCGCCCCGCTTCGCTCCCACCTCACCTGAAATGGGCAATTGTTCCAATTTTGACTCACCGCATCCTGAGAAGTCACAGAAAAGCTAAAGGTCAAAGGTCATGGCCATGTGTGTGGTGGGGTTGGGGGGGAGGGGGGTTATCTGAAATGAAGGGGCTTCGAGCGACTGGGTTCATAGACGTTTCATCGGTGGATTAACAGGAGCCCCTTCTCCCCCAGCCACACACACACAGGTGGACAGCCCAGGGGACTGCCTCTGACTAACCTCCAGCTTCCTTCACTCATACTGCGTGGGTGGAGGTCGGAGTGTAGCACAGTGGGTAAGGAACTGGGCTTGTAACCGAAAGGTCGCAGGTTCGATTCCCAGGTAAGGACACTGCCGTTGTACCCTTGAGCAAGGTACTTAACCTGCATTGCTTCAGTATATATCCAGCTGTATAAATGGATACAATGTAAAATGCTATGTAAAAAGTTGTGTAAGTCGCTCTGGATAAGAGCGTCTGCTAAATGCCTCTAATGTAATGTAATGTAATGCGTGCTCCTCTCGTTCTGTCCCCTCTCCCACTTTTTAAGCTCTCTCTCTCCTTCTCTTGAGCATGGCTTCCATAAACTGAACTTTAACCTGGTGGACATTAAGCAGGAGTGGGCAATGGCGAGGCCATTTGTGACCGTTTCTGAGGAAATCGATCGTCTTTCCAACTGAACTGTTTTTTACACCGATCTTTCAAATGTCAAATGTCTCCTCTCTCGCTCACTCTCTGTCCCCAGAGGAGTTATCTCATGTGATCTCTTTTTAATGATTTTCAAATAGCTGAAATTACATCCCCCACAATGGAGGATACCGGAGTACTCATCAGGGCAGTCATTCACTGATTTTGTGATTAGTTATTTTATAGAGGTGATCAATAAAGCACTAATTTGCTTTTATATTGGGTCTATATGAGAAGAAACAGAATTATTTTGCATATAGATGAAAGGATTTTTTTTTACAACATTCACAAAGATAATTCTTCTGTTTCAACACAACTGTCTGCAATGTTTTGTTTTTTGTTTTCGTTTTATCCCTCAACATTCTACGTTTCCTCAAACCCATAATTTGATTGGCCCAAATATGGGTAACTGGGTTACTGTGGCAACAACAAGAAATATTTTGGTTCTCTGCCTCAGGCATTGTCCTGAAGGGTCAATCAATTCTAAGAGTCAGGTCAGAGAGTATGAGGAGGAGACTGTTATATGTACATATGTCTTCTTCTCCTTCTTCAGAAAGTTTTTTCTGGGCTCCCATGAGTCAACATACCACGTTTGCAGACCAAAGCATTGCTACGGCCTGCCATTTCAACAGCTCCCAACATTCCCTGTATTTACCAAACGGCTGTTTTATGAATGTCAGCCGTGTGTGTGTCAAAGGACTAGAGAGCTGGACATAGACAAGACCCTTACCTCCATACCATGGTTCCCCACAGCACTATTCCTGGATAGCAGCAGGGTCTGCTGGGGTCCCCGGCCCCGGCCCAGGTCCTGAAGAGCAGCAGGGTCTGCTGTGGTCTACAACCCTGGTCCTGGAGAGCTGCAGGGACTGGGGTCCCCAGCCCTGGTCCTGGAGAGCTACAGGGTCTGCTGGGGTCCCAGCCCTGGTCCTGGAGAGCCGCAGGGTCTGCTGGGGTCCCCAGCCCTGGTCCTGGAGAGCCGCAGGGTCTGCTGGGGTCCCGGCTCTGGTCCTGGACAGGCACAGGATGTTACTGGTTACTGATGATACTCAGTGTTTAATTGATCAATTAAAGCAATTGATCGCACAAAGAACTCACCTGGTTTCTAGGATCTGGATGTTTCTTGATTTTAGGGTGAAAGAAAAACAAATAGACCCAGTGGCTCTTCAAAGGCAATGGTACACAAACTGCCTAAAACAGACACTTAAACCGGGAGAAAAAACAAGATGATGAAAATAATAATAAATAAATAATAATAATTAGAAAAGATGACAGCTGAAAACAGAAGAAATTAAAGAACAGCAATGAACTGATCTAGAAAATGAAAAAGGAGAATGCGTACGGAGAAGACCTGGGCAGAGGAGGAGGAAGAGAAGAGGGAGAGGAGAAAGGAGAGGAAGAGCAAGGGCCCCCGGGACTCATCTGGAGACCGGGCCATTTGGAGGGAGTTCAGTCGCTACTGCATCTGGAGCATCTGCGAGGCTCAGAGCAGAAACCGCAGCTTATCCAGGGAGCTCAGGGTCTTAGGCTGAACCGGAGAACGCTCTCACGGTCACCGACAGCACGCATGCAATGGTGGAACTGACCTGGGACCAGTTAATCCCGAGTATTTGCACGTGTTTACTGGCAGAAGCATCTGACCTGGGATCGTTCAGCCAAAAATAACAGCACGTGCGCCGGTGGAACTGTGCATGATCACTGCCAGCCAGGGATCAGTTAGCTCTGAGAAACACACATGCCGGATGGCGGTACTGCGACCGATTACTACTGACCCACTGTCAGTGAGCACCGAGGCACATCATGTGTGCTGGTGAATCTGTGGATGACTGCTACTGACCTGGGATCAGCAGACACTTGTCATTCCATCTGAGTGCTTTTGGAAAATAGTCTCATCTACATATGCCAGGAAATAGTCTCATCTACATATGCCAGGAAATAGTTTCATCTAAATATGATAGGAAATAGTCTCATCTACATATAGCTAGCATATTTAGGAAAGGTACTGATAGGTGGTTCTTTTTCCACAACAACAAACACTGTTTAAATTTGTTGGTTGTAACAAAAGAAGAATTCATAGTAGCAAATATAGGCTATGCACATTTTTATGAAACAAGCAAATGAAAATTTAAGAGGTGGCATTAAATTATGAATGAATTTATACCTAACTTTCTAATATCAATTCACCACCAACACTCTCATATCAACACAAGACAAGACACAATGTATTCCTGCCAGTCAGAGCCTAGAAATGTACCAAAAGCAACCATGTGTGACTTGGAGTATGATTTTGACTGCAACAAATAAAAAATAAAACAACAGAGAAGCAAAATAAAATAAAATAAAATAATCTCTTGAACAAAGGTTTATGTATCTCCCACCCAAGAACATTTTTAATCTCAATTCCATCAACTGGCCTTTCTTTGACCCAAGAGGAAGAATCTCAGCCCCGCCTATCTGGCCTCTAATGCGGCTGCCGGGATGGGGCTCGGTGGGGGGGGGGGGGGGGGGGGGTGGCCAGAACACAGCGTTCTCATTAAAGATTCCAGTAATGCCATCAGGGGGGTGGGTGTAATGGTTTGTTGGAGAGCAGGAATGATAATTTTGTATATACGCACCTGTGATCCTACTACCCGAATGAATGCCCCCTGCAAGTGGACCAGGACCCATGGGGAGGCGGGGGGGGGGGGGGGGGTGAGGATTTGGATTGAGTGTGCAGGGCACCTGGGGCTGCAGGTTCATAAATGTGGAAGGTCCATGCAGGTGAAGGAGAGTTAGGGAGAGAAGCATATCCGCCATTTTAACCAGCATCATTTGACTCCCTAGACATAAATCTGACATCTACCCGCTACATAAACTTACTAGAGAAAGAACTAAAACTTTTAAAAACTTAAAAAAGTACCTTCAAATGAATTGCAGTAAAAGAACTAGAATGTAAATCAAAGACTAATTCTTATCTTGAATGTTTCAGATCACATTGTTTGTGATATAGCGCAAAGGTAAAGGGATAGTTAAATTTTCTAATCACTTAAGTTTTATTGTATGTTTTTTTTTTTTTTTTACCGGCTTTACACGGGCTGATGTAGTGGTATTGGTGGTATAAAGCAATTAAATACACTTCAAGCATCTCCAAAAGTTGAACCATGACTTAATAAACGAACACTAACTTAATATAGGTCACAGATTCCTACATCTAAAGACACGTACTAGCTACACCTTTCAGACATCTGCAGGCTACAGACACCTTGTAGGTCCAGTTATCCACATTATTCAGACATTCTTTGTTATTTCATTGTTGAACTATGGATTCATTATCATATAATAAGTAAATGAATGAAAGAAAATGGGTTTGAATTCCATTGACCAGCCCTTGGGTCTTCATGATGGTTTTTCGTCAATTCAAGACTGACCGTCATGCACTGATTTGATCTGCCCTGGGAGAATATAATCTTAGCGACTTTACAACAACATTGACTTTATCTGCTGGTGGGATTAGCGCTGTAATTCAGTTAGCTGGTGGAGGTCAGAGCCAAAAGGTCAGAGGTCAGATAGGACGTGAGGGGAGAGGCAAACTGGGCTGGGCTTCTAAACCCAAAACCTGACAATAATAATGCTTGTAGTGGTGATGGAGATGATCAATAATGATGAGTTATGCTCTTTTCTAGTGTGACACAGTTGCACTAGTTTAAATTCAGATCTCTCATCCAAACCTGATTAGCTTTTTTCATTTGTACAGGGTAACGTGCGCCAAATGTCATAGTATTACTGTCTTACCCTTAAAGTAGAAGGATTGCACATCAATTACAAGGAAAATAAGTTGATATAAGGAATATAAAAAGCAATATTCATTTTAACAGTGTGACTGGGAGGCAACAAATCATTCTGACTGTGACACACATCTGAAATCATCTCAACATAAAATTTTGAATTATGTGCAGAAAGACAAGACTATCACATTATATGCAGTAAAGAAAAGGTGGAATATTCCGGTAGATCCTGACATTGTTTATAATTAAGTCACTCAAAAAAACCAAAGGCAGGTAGAGGGCAATGATCACTTCAAAATCAAGTAACTGGTTCAAGGTTTAGTTTCTATACCATCTGATAACTACACATGCTGTCAGTAGGCTACAAATAGCTTCAGGATTCTAACGGGGGTAAAGGGTTTGTCCACAGATTTAAAATATCAGGCAACAAAAACATTTCATTATCTGTTTCCTTTCTGCTGAGGTATTTGTATGCTTTGGGGAGGTTTGAAGGACTTAACAAAAGGCATTCATGTGCAAGTGTGATGGCCGGGTTAGCCAAGAATCAAAAAAGCCACATTCCAACCCCCAGAGAAAAAAATAGAAAATGTAAAGAAAAAGATACACAAACAGTAAATGAAAAACTACAACATAGCTGACTCCTGATCTTATCAAAAGCTACAATAACAGCATGCATTTGTGTGTTAGGCCTATTCAAGGAATGAGTTTTTAGAGGTCTTATCTCCCCCCCTCCCCTCCCCAGTGGAGACATCTGCGCCCCTAAAACCCTGTTCTGTTTGGACAGTTGTGCTCCCGCGTTCCCTCCCCCGGGGGGGGGGGGGGGGGCACGTCATTTTTAATTTCCAATGCGACGGTTTCTTTTGAAAAACTCAGGCTGCCGTGAGCACTTAATGTTTCAGTAATAACCTGGTCCCAGAGATTCCCGGACGGGTTGCGGTTCTCCTGCTGCTTCTAAATCCGGATTTCCGTCTCCTGGCTGACCGGCGGACGCCTCTTCTTCTCCGTCTGAGAGACATTGCGACGGGATTTAGGAAAACACAAACCATGTGCTCCTAAATCCTGCCTTCCGGCATATCTTTTTATTTATTTATTTATTTATGTTAAAACATTATTTAAAAATGTGTTTATGAATTATTTTCAATATGAAACATAGGCTTATATAGTTTTTCTAGCATTTAGCTCTTGATGTAGTTTCTTCCCCAGAGTGAGAACTTTATAAAGGAGATAAACTTATGCACCAAGTGGCACAATTCCAGGAGAAACGGCATGGAGGCACTGAGAGGGAAAAGTTCGAGAACAATGCAGGCCTACGGACGTCAGCCGCAAATTGAAATGGCCGCCATTTTGTCATCCTCAAAGCTACCAACTTACGGCTTGGTGGAGCACTAACTGATTACGATAACAATGAATATAATGAATTTCAGCCTTCAGTTGACAGTAGATTGAATTTTTGGAGAAAATATAAAAACATTGTTTAATAATGCATTCATGTTGTGCCTGGTTGCTTATTTTTATTTTGCAATCTATGTTCAGACACATTAACTGACAACACTTACAAAACTGGCATCTTTATGACTTAGTGGTGCACAAGGTATCTTTTGAAAAAATAGCAGCCAAAATTTAAAGGCAGAATTTATGGGTTCTAGAGACAAAAATATCAAGCATGGGGAGATACACCTAAGGCCCAAGTTTGCAAGTCTAGATCAAATGGGATGGCAGGGCTGAGAATTTGACTTTGGGATCTGATTATAGTGCACCCTAATGGCCAATTCATTCTGTTTTTTTGTCCAGGTTATGTGTGGCCTGTAATATCTGTGTGCCCAAAAGACAAACAGTTACCAATGAAATTCTGAAATTATTATTAAAATACATGAATAATAATTTCAGAAAATACAACAGGTTTTCTCTGCTTTGCAGTTGAACCATAATAATGCCCTATCAAATGAGTATGGTAAACCGACAGTGTCACTGTTACAATCGTAATATAATTTCTGCTTAAGTTTTTGTATGTTGTTGTGGATCGCTTAAATGCGAATCGGTATTTCCAATATGAATCCAATTAACGGGCAGGTTGGTTAATTGTGAATTGGACATTTGCGGAAGGCCAGGGGCTATGCACGAGCCTCCTCGCTCCTCGCTCGCTGTTTACGAACCTGAATCGCTGGCCACGGGGGGCTTTGACATTCGACACCTGACATTATGAAGAGGTAAATACACAGCACCACGCCGCGGATCGATGCGACCGGTCGTATTGTGAATCTCGCCTCCTGAAGCTGGTCACAGTTTTCATACCGCACTAATCATTAAAACAATACTGAGAAGAGCAACCGCGGCCAAGAAATCAATAGCCGCACGGAGGGGCGAATCAATGTGAAAATATCCGGCGCTGCCCGTGAGGAGAGATATAACGGCAAACAGCAATCTGAGAGGGAAGACTGTCAGCGATTATTAGCCGCTGACACTCGCTGACCGCAGCCCAGCCTCTCTGAATTATTAAAAGTATTGTTCTCCAGCTCGCATTATCCATCTCACGGGAAACTGCGGGCGTGCCACGGGCAATATGCCACAGGATTTACTCACACCTCTCTCTCTCTCTCTCTCACACACACACACACTATCTCTCTCCCTCTCTCTCTCCCTCTCTCTCTCTCTCTCTCTCTCTCACACACACACACACACACTCTCTCTCTCTCTCTTCCTCTCTCTCTCTCACACACACACTATCTCTCTCTCTCTCTCACTATCACTCTCTCTCTTAAACACCACTCACTCACTCTCTCACACACACACACTATATCTCTCTCACACTATCTCTCTCTCTCACACTCTCTCTCTCTCTCTCTCTCTCTCTGAGGAGAAATAAGAAAGTGTGGAACTAGTTTCTTCTGAAGCCTGCTCTGGTGGGAGGGGGTACTGGCATGTTGGGGGCACACCCATCTCAGTCCAAACCTGCGATGTGGTCGAAACTATCGTGGTCTCACTATAGTCAGATGACAACCTATAGATGCAAATGGAATTAGACTATACTGTTGCTTTCTCCAGTTCATAACTGACAATACCACACAACACAAATTGCTGAAATGTATTCCTTCAGGGAAGCATACATTTGACAGGTATGCATTTGCGAGACCTGTGCAACCCATGGTCAGCCAGTAAAATTAATCCACTATGAAGGGGTTACGCTATCTGGGTTCCCTGCAGGGCATATAAAACTCCCCTTTGAACAAAACACTTGACCATAAAGACTGCCTTTGACCACAAACTTGTAACTTTTGAAGTTTAATGGTCAATCGTATCATAAAGCTTGTCTGATTCTCCACAAACTTGTAACTTTCGAGGTTTAATGGGTGACCATATCATAAAGCTTGTCTGATTTGACACAGACCTGAAACTTTCAAAGTTTATTAGTCGATTGTATCATAAAGCTTGACTCATACTGTCAGCATCAACGGGCCGGTATCTGTGGCACCATGCTGGCACTAAGGGACCGTAGTGGCACTATGAGAACAGACTCAGTAGAATGACTGCCTTTCTTTTCTGTGCCACGAGTGACAACAAAGAACGAGTCTTTCTGCTTTCTGCTTCCCTCTAATGGCATCCCAGAGGCGACACATTACCCGCTGTCCCCAATCAAAGCAGTGCATTTTCACTAGGGCCAAACAATCCCAAATCTACAAACACAGGAGTGCAATTGTCTCTCGACCTTCAGTGAAAGTAGCCTAATATCAAGAGCCAATTTCATAGCGTAGCACCAAACTATGGAATTTTTTACTATAAATGTACAGTTAGGAAAGATTCGATTACCTTATTGTCTTTACATTTACAGCGCAGGGCAGTAAAATGCTGTGTCCAGATGTGACCAAAAAGCCTAATCAACAGGGTAACATTTGCTAATAATCTCATACACTTTCAAAACATTGTCCTGGATTCAATAAACTTCCCATAACCGTTCATCACTAATTAATTAGAATGTTTTCTAACTTTACAAATACAACTTTTTAAACTTTGCAAATACAAAATAAGACACCTTTGGTTTTATTTGTAAGTTGAGGTTAAAGAACAAATGTTGATTGAGTCTAGGGCATTGTAAACGCTTAATACATCGTTAATAACCGCATTATACATCATAAAATACAACACATTTTTAAAAAATGTAACAAAGTGAAATGCAGTTAAGGTTTTATTAACCAGTTATAACTGCACCACAATCTAAAGTGATTCCTAAAACCTAGTAAAATATGCACTCTAATGGTCTTACATATATTTTCATAGTGAACATCACAGCTACCAGGAGAGGTTATTTGCCTGAAAGGCAAAAGAGGAAAATGCCATATTTTATTATAACATATATCCTTAACCAATATTTTTTTTAAATGTACAATTTAAAAAAAAATCTGTCCAAAACAAAACTTGACGAAGACCTATAGTGTCGCCAGAAGTGCCTGGGTACCTTCTTACCTTGGTGCTGCACTTTGTGTTTAGAGGTGATTTTGTCTACTAGTAAACATATATGCATATAAATACCAGGAAATAAAAGCTGATTGACTGTGCCTTTGTCTAATATTCATCTTTTGATCTCAAATCCAAATGTCTTAAGTACACAGCAAAAATAACACATTTCACTCAACCATTTCCATACTTTTGGAGGGCAGAGAAAGGAAGTCCTGTGAACAGAGGTTTTTTCTAAATTGATATGCCAATGTTATTATTAATATTTACGCCCCTTTTTTCAAACTCTTCCTGAAAGTTCTGTATATCTTTCACCCTTGTATAAAAGAATTGGTTTTTTTTCCTCCGGCAAAGTTGCCTTTCTCAAATCCTGACTTTATTGCTAAACGCTCTTTCGGGCCTGCCTTTTTATCGAACTTCCATCTCCCTTCTCTCCAGAGTTCATGTCATCTCCCAAACTAATAATAAACCAATCAATAGAAACACAGAATTTAATGTCTTCATAGGCAGGGCCTACCCCCGGGCCGTGACCTTATCTGGCCACTCACTGAGGGATTCTAATCGAAAAGAGAGAGAGAAAAAGACGACACTTTGGTGTGATGCTATGACCTTCGGGAGCTAACAAAAGGGAAGCCAACTTCATCATATTCAGGATTTACCATATAACCTGACACCTAAATAAAATTATAGTAAAAATCGTTAGTAATATATTTGCCCTAAATCTGTGTGTCAAACCCCCTTGGGAAACATGAGGAATTTATACGGGATGCCTAGTGGATATTGATGCCCTGCCCACACATTCTGAATCACTGCATCTGAGTCATGCTAGTATTGGTGCTAGATCATTTATCGTGCTCAAACAAACATTTTAAAAGTCATAAAGTCTTTCTCTTAGCCCCTATAAACTCATTTTATGAGGACAGTGGAGAAGACAGAGTTTCAGTCTTTTACTGGATAAACACCTAAAAATGGTCTGGATATATGTTGCCCTTGTTTTATAAATAAATGCTCCTCTCTTTTTTCATTTTTGAAAATGTACTCAGCACCTTACAGTAGTTCTGTAGGATGTGTGCATGCTCACCACTGAAATGGCAAACATTTAAAATATTAAAGCACATGTACACATATATTTGTGCCTCATTCGCAGTCGGTATGTGCACTGTCCCAGGGTAAGAGGTAAACAGGCCAGGAAGCCTGTTATGGCATGAATATGACTTTAGGATCAGTGTTCTGGGAATATGTTGATGTTCAGGACATAAACTTGGATGTTCCACAGTTTCTATGTTTGTTCAGTAATTCTTGTTTACCTCACAGTACCTGATACACATATGATCATGATGATTTAGGACAGTTATCCTCAATCCTGATGCTGGAGAGCTAATGTGTTCTGCTGGTTTTGTTTTCACATTAAATTCCATTAAATTCAACAATGGGTTAAGACTCAGCAACATAAGTGAGATGAGTTAACTGCATGATGAGGTGCTTGAACTGAGTTTCAGTTGGTACAAATGATTTACAACTTAGATCTAAAAACATTTTAGTTTTGATTTAGAGCTAGGACTGGTTAGTATTATTTTGTGATCTGTGAGTTTAAAATACAGGCTGTTTCTGTGTTAGTCTGGGAGACAGTCACCAGGAGCTGAACGAGAGATTAGTGCATTCATCTCACAGGGTTAATGACTATCAGCCTCTACAAAAATCAGAGGACAACACAAAGCTTAAATATCAACAATGAGCACAATTATTGTTTAAATGACAAATCGTAATAATTTTCGGTTTTTGTAAAACAGGTGCAGTTGATAACATGTGCGACCTTGTGTCTGTGTGTCTGTGTAAGCAAGGGAGAAAGAGAGAAAGAGAGAGAGACAGAGAAAAAAGAGGGAGTATGACAGTGGTAGAGAGGAGGAGAAAGAAAGAGAGAGAAAGAGAGACAGTTATGATTATATCATTATTCCAATTCATGAGTTATCATGGTTATCATGTTTATGTTTCTTTCCTTTGGGCTTTAACAATTTGTACTGGCAGTACTACAAAACGCATAGTCGAGTGACTGAAGCACACCAGAATTCTGACAAACAGAGACAGTAACCTCATTGTGTCTCAGTGCCTGTGTTGATTAAGGTAATGGAGCAGTTTATTCACAAGCCACAATTACCGTGTTCATCACAGGCACACTGGAATGCTGTGAATGTTAGCAATGTGCAGTTCTGCGTACCTGAACACACCTGAACATACCTCTGCAGGTGTCGCACCTCTGACCTCGCTGCAGTTCCTCACTACAACAGACCCCGTTGTCTGCTGGGGTTTTTAGATTTTATTCCCACGGGTGAGTTCACTGGTCACGTGTCTCTCTGCTCTGTCCCTTACCTATTTGAATATGAGTTTTTCTACCTTTGGCACCGCTGGGACCCCACAGGTGGCTACTGGATGCTGTCTCCGAGCTGGTAGTCATGGAAACACGGAAGCAGATTGGACAGGGTTGATGTGCAGCAATGCCAGCTTCGGCCCTTTCAAAATAGAATGAAAAGATGGAAAATAAGAAGCAAAAATAAAAATGAAAAGAGTTTAATAGAATAACGCAATTACGTGATAAGCGCGTACAGTTTATTGACTTAGCCTAAGCTTGTCAGTAATTGGGATGTATCACCATAATAAAAGTTTTGGTAGGGAACGATAAGCTCTCAAGCAAATAATTGCAAAAAATGCAAATAAACCTATAAATTATCAGGGGTAGTAGAATTACAGCAAATAAAATAACAATAAGCTAAACACAGGGAGAAGTAACACAATAATGCAAAAAATATGCCATTTCTGATAGGTGCACAATGCTAATTAATTCTCTTTCTGTTAGAACATTCACAAAGTGGCACCTATGTAAAGAAAAATTACTTTCAAGTAACTTTACACACAGAAGACCAAGTCATCCTTCTCAGTGCCATTCTTCAGCACTGAGAACATCTGACAGCACTCACATAAACACGAGCAGAGAACACTGTACTTACACAACACCAGCCCTGTGAGCACAGCACTTACACACAGTAACCACAGCACTGTCAGCACAGCACTTACACACAGTAACCACAGCACTGTGAGCACACTACTCACATAACACCAGAACTGGGTCAAATGCGTATTTGTTTTGGATTCAAATACTTTTCTGTGCTCTATTGATCTTGCCTCTGTTGATCTTGCAGTTGAGCCTGCCAATATGACCTGAAGGTGCGGTTTGCGCTTCTTCAGAGTACTTTATTGGTTCCAATACACCAGACAAGATCAGTAAAGCATAGAAAAGTATTTGAATCCAAAACAAATAAGTATTTGACCCAGGTCTGCATAACACCATGACTGTAAGCACAACGCTATGAGCACAAAACATATAATATCAACGCTGTGAGCACAGCATTTGCATAACCCTTATGCTCGCACACAGTAATCCAGCTCTGTGAGCACAACACTGTATGCAGCCCAGTACTGTGAGCACAGCTGTATCCTAACCCCACAGCACTGTGAGCACAGCTGTATCCTAACCCCACAGCACTGTGAGCACAGCTGTATCCCAACCCCACAGCACTGTGAGCACAGCTGTATCCTAACCCCACAGCACTGTGAGCGCAGCTGTATCCCAACCCCACAGCACTGTGAGCACAGCTGTATCCTAACCCCACAGCACTGTGAGCACAGCTGTATCCCAACCCCACAGCACTGTGAGCACAGCTGTATCCTAACCCCACAGCACTGTGAGCACAGCTGCATCCTAACCCCACAGCACTGTGAGCACAGCTGTATCCCAACCCCACAGCACTGTGAGCACAGCTGTATCCTAACCCCACAGCACTGTGAGCACAACTGTATCCCAACCCCACAGCACTGTGAGCACAGCTGTATCCTAACCCCACAGCACTGTGAGCGCAGCTGTATCCTAACCCCACAGCACTGTGAGCACAGCTGTATCCTAACCCCACAGCACTCTGAGCACAGCTGTATCCTAACCCCACAGCACTGTGAGCGCAGCTGTATCCTAACCCCACAGCACTGTGAGCGCAGCTGTATCCTAACCCCACAGCACTGTGAGCACAGCTGTATCCTAACCCCACAGCACTGTGAGCACAGCTGTATCCTAACCCCACAGCACTGTGAGCACAGCTGTATCCTAACCCCACAGCACTGTGAGCACAGCTGTATCCCAACCCCACAGCACTGTGAGCGCAGCTGTATCCTAACCCCACAGCACTGTGAGCACAGCTGTATCCTAACCCCACAGCACTGTGAGCACAGCTGTATCCTAACCCCACAGCACTGTGAGCACAGCTGTATCCTAACCCCACAGCACTCTGAGCACAATGCTTACATTTATTTAATTTTTTAGTCCTTTATTTCTCCAGGTGAGTCAACAACTCTCTTTTACAAGGGGGCCCTGGCCATAAGACAGCAGCATACACAATCACACAACATAAAGTACAGTTCAGAGCAACAACAACCGTAAAACAGGGAGAGTCACAGTGATTTTACAGGCCACAAGCACCGTATCTGTCAAGGCAAGAGCACATCTCAGCTTTTGTGTGTGACTGTGGCAACCGTAACCGTGGTGATGTGATCATAATTCACCCACAGTCTCAGAACTCAGAGAAGCGACCACGGCGAGCTGAGAAGCTGAGTAATGTTCAAGGCCTAAATTCTGCGGGGTTTGCACCCCGACAGACTCCTGCTCGTGTCCCCCTCATCCTGCCTGCTCCCGATCTGAGGTTCTTATCATTGGTGGGCCACACCCCTCTGTTTCGTGCGCCGGTCTTTCGTTTCCTTGGCGATGTCTCCCGCCCCATTCCCCCACAGTCCAACGAGCACTTTAAAGAGTCCGAAACCGACAGCAGCCATTCAGACCAAGCTTATTCCACACACAAGAAAGGGACCCCCCCCTCACCCCCCACCCCCCACCACACACACACACCGTGTTGCTCTCTGTCTCCCTCTCCTTTGATTTAAACTGGGCCATTTTGCCCCACCCACCCCCACCCGATAGTTTGAGATGCAGGACTTTGTAATTGTGCTGTTCAGACAGTAACAGTAGCCATTTCAGGAGAAATCTTTGATCGTTCTCCTCTCATTCTTTTTCTTCTTTTCTTTTTTTGTTGCTCTCTAAAGAAAGTGGATGATTCCCTATGAGGGAGGGGTGGGTGGATGTGGGTGCAGGGGTGGGGAACGGAGAGGTCAGAGGTCACATATCTTCTTTCTGACATTGCACACCCCAGTGACCACCTTGCAGAGAGATCAGAGAGAACCCGCATCCTCGCCACAAAAGCCCATCCTACTCCCCCTGTAGGTTCACCGGAGCACATCCCTCGTTTGTGATTGGCTTGGGTCAGATGATGGACAGCTGTCAGGAAACTCCAGTCAGGCAAAGATACAAGAAGATATTTACTTCTGTGATACCTTTCTTTCTTAGATAAGGATTTTAAAAAAATGTTAATTATGTGTCAGTCTTCAGTTACCTGGAAGGCTCACCCAAGCGTGCATGTGTGTGTTTGTGTGTGCGTGTGCGTGTGCGTGTGTGTATGTGGTTGCGTGTGCGTGCAAGCATGTATGTGAATGTATTTATAAGCATGCTTGCCACATCACCCATCACATTGCATCTCCTTTGTACATTCAAATATGAAGTCCACATTTAAAATGCTCAGTGCTAATTCAGCTAACAGAGTTTATACAAGTTCAAGAGGGATCACAATTGTATTCCACCAGAATACAAAATGTGCTCTAAAATGTACTTTTGGCAATGTACTGCAATATAGTAAAATGAACTCCATCAAAGCGGATTTAACACTAAACTAGGTCTCAGTGAGTTTGTACTGATGTCTGATGTGCCACTGTAGTTGCAACGTATTTCAAATGTTTGATTACTGTCTGTGACCCAGCCAGGAGGATATGACCCCAGACTGACAATAAGAAGCCATATGTTCCAGCCCCCCCAGTTCCACCCCTCCCAACACTGCTAGGCCCTGTCAGTCTGTTAAGTCCTGTCCCAGTGGGGTTCAGGGAGCCCCGGGACAGCTGATATTGGGTCTGTGTACGCCGGAGGGCATAGCACACCCACAGTAATTTTCACATGACCCACGGCACAAACATGGGGGAGAGACACTGGTGAGGTGTGGGTGAGGGGGGGTGCCGTCCTGAATGTCTGAACCCCTGCCCCTTGACATGGTGGGGATGGGGGTGGGGAGGTTGGTTTCACAACTGCTGAAATATCACATGGTTTCCATGGCACGCACCCCTTCCTGACCTCTAAACAGACAGACAGACAAGGCTCCAGCAAACACAGACACACACAGACACACACAGACACACACAGACACACAGACACACACACACACACACACACACACACACACACACACACACACACACACACACACACACAGACGCGCACACACACACACACACACACACACACACCTCTCGCATAAGTTTCCACCGCAGCCCCGCAGGCCCCAAGAAGGGCGGCGGTGACTAAAAGCGGAAACTCAGCTTGGATAAAAGACAGTTGCTGTACTTCCAATATGCGCCACAAACCAACGAAAACAAATCCTCTCAATAGTTTATTGCACCAATTAATATGCCGCAAAAATTGGCTTCCTTTATTTTAACTTTATCTTAAAACTAATTTACCAGAAGGGAATTTCGACTAATCGAGCTAAACCATATTAATATAAATAAGGGATAGGTTACATATAGCCTGCGTAACATGCGATCCATATCCGATTCAGCAAAATATATTAAAACTGTTGCGCTGGCAACGAATAATAATAATAAACAAATTAATTTGTCATCATTCAACATCATCATCGTCATCATCATCATCATCATCAACAACAACTATCGCCTCGGTTACATCATTTCGTCAAAACAAAGTTCTACCGAAATCTTACTCACCCTTTTGAAAGTCGTCTCCGTGAAGTTTGCCATGACTTGCAACTACACCTGCCTTACAGTGCGGCGAAAGATAATATCAGACAGTTCCTCCGATGGTGTTGTGCATATCTTCCAACCCAATTGGACCTCATTCATTCACTGTCAACGCGTTTTTAACGTAACAATGACAGGACACGTTGACAATCACAGATTGCCGAGCAGATATTCAGCAGGTGTCGTTGAGAAATTTAATGCTAAGGAGTGGCGTTCACCTTGACTGCGGAGAGACGGTTGCGAGTATACTCGCAACCGACAGGCCGACATTCCCTTTGAGATAATAACATTTCAGATAAAAGGCAATGCTTTATGAGACAAATGAAAAGCGACTATTCTCCTTTATCTAGCCAACTCAAAGGCCCTAGAATAAAACGATTGATTTAGTCTACAATTTTAAGGAGGGCCACAGAAAATCACATGCATATGCACAGGGGCCAGAATCTCGTGCTACTTCATTGCCTACAACTGGGAATAACATTTTTTATGTATTTATTACTAAATATGCCATTAAGAGCGATTGGATAGGCCACGGTAAAACGTGAACGTTAATGAGATAAGCACACAATTTGCCATTTCAAAATAATTATGGTGAAAATGTCACAAAATCGAGCAATGAATTCCATTCGATGTAGGTCAATGTAAAAACTGAACTATAGAGGGCGCGAGTACACCAGGAGAGGCTACACGGGCACGCGTCGCTGCTAGACTTTCTGCTCCGTTCCTGTGCGTTGGTTCGCTATGAGCCTTTTAAAAAAAATAGGAACATATACGCTCGCAAAACCCTCTAAGTATTCATCTTGTTTTAGCCTATTCTAAATTTATATAATAAATGTAAGAACAAGTGGCGCTCAGATCATTCTGTCGGAACTCAGAATATAAATTCTTTAAAATGGTTCAAATGACAGGCCCCAAACCGTTGCATATTTGTCACAGACTCCAACTGTATATTTTCTAGAAAACGCATAGGCCCAATACCGCTTAAGCGGAAAATTAAAATAAAAAAATAAAAAATTGTTTACACAGGACATTCTTTGAAAAGGAGGACATAATTAGCTACATATCTGTCAATGTGAGCTTAAAATGGGATGACAGTGAATTAAAAATTCATATGGTAGCCTGCTCATCAGCACAGTTTCATAATAAAATGTTCCTTCAGTTGAACTTTCTGAAAAATGAACGACGGAGGTAAAATGCAAATGGCCAAATATGGAAAACATGGTGTTTGTATGCAGATAGTTACACATAAAGCTATGCGTAAGAGCACGTTTGTACCTCGAGGAACCCGTGCTACAACCGTCCACCTTCACTCACCTGGTCGTCTTTTAATTAAGATTCTGACTGGAGGCCTTCAGTGAGATTAATGCTACTGTCAATATTAGCCTACACATAATTTTTAAGTCACGCATCTTCAAATCTTAGCCTACTCATCTTCGAAGTCGTAATTAGCCTTCTTTTTCTGATGGTACCATTCGATAGTGCCAAAATAGAATCAGAACTTTAACGAAAAGCTTTTGAGAAACCTATCATTTGGAACTGAGTTACTAACATTACCGGGTCTAATGAGGATTTTGATTGGCGTGGCGTCGGCGGCGGACGGCATTGGAACGCACAGTTCGGGTCGCACACATGCCGAGCTGGCGGCGCCAGCTTCTTTGACTGAAGGGAGTTCTCGAATACAGGTTGTAGCCTACTGAGTGCACTTAGTCTGCGGTTTTTAGAATGTAAAAAATAAAAAATAAAAAAATTAATAAAAATGTGTAAATTGAAAGTTGATTTAATTTTTCAGTTAAATCGGAAAAAATAGCTTACTGAACAATGGCAATATAACAGATCTGTTTGTGTCCACATAATTCAATTTTATTAAATTTTGTTTTAACGACAAATTAAATCTGGAGAACGCTAAGATAACACGGACATAAATCCTTTATTTTTCTTAAACGCACATTATTGAGACAAACTATAAATAATGAGTGTTTCTATCTGTCTCATCGCCTTTTTATTTTTAAACAATCTACGTAGGTTATATGTTATATGTAGGTTATAATCGTAAATTACTCTAGCTTTGTTATCACCGACACTGTTTTACGCAGTGAAGACCATCATTTTATTAGCGAGTCATTGTTACATTTTCCTGACTGCTGATTGATTTAGGCTACAGTTCAAAAATAAAAAATAAAAAAACACAAGAGAATATTCAGGAATCCTGTTCGGAAATAGAAACAACTGGAGAGACTTCAAAACTGAAACCCAATAACAGTCTCCTAATTATTCTAATAATGTGAATAACATAGACAATATAATAATAATATAATTATTTAAAATAATAATATAAAATTCCCTTTTATTAATGTGAACGCTGGTCCTGTATACGACTGTATAGCTTTAATTTGTAAAGCATTTAACATTAAAAAAAAAAGATAAAACAATGCGTTGCGGGTTATGTCACAACATTCGTCTTAAAATATATAAATGAATGTTTATTACAGCAAAACAGACAAACAGCAATTAAATGGAGGAATATAACGGAATTTCCAGTGTAACATATTGCTCTATATTGACATTTCGCGTCAAGGATTAATACGCATGAAAAGAAAGAATGGGACGGAGAGATGAAAGAAAGAGTGTTAACAGAGAAAGCTGCCAATATGGCAATGCTATCGCAAATATTACAATTTTAGGGACATAGACTGTCCAAACAAATAAACAAACAAACAAAATAAAAACTATGAGACGTTGTGAAGATGGTTCTGATGATGAAAATCAGGGCGTCTGGCCCATGGACTAAAGCACTCTGAGAAACCCTGATCATAGTGACTGTCATACAAATGCGGAAGGAGCACTGAATCAGAAAGATGAGCCCTAAATTAAGTGCAAAGTATTACTGCAATTTTCCAGGCGTAATTCTGAAAGAAATTACAAAAGACATTATGAAAGTCAATGTCTTTTAATTAATATCTATTACACAATGATCTCCACTTAAAAATTGGTTTGTATAAGTGAATGTAATTAAATGTAACAAAAATAAATAAATAAATAAATAAAAAAGATAATTTCACAATCCTTTTTTCATTTTTTATGAAAGTGGAACAAATTCACTAGAATTGTATATATTTTTTTTAATCACACAAGACTGGAGCAGCAACAGAAAAGAAAGTGATCACATTGAATCTGTTTAGAGGCAAATCTGTATAGAAACATTTTTATCGTGTGTCAATGTAATGTTCAATTGAGTGTGCACAGCCCTGGGTGATTAGTGATCGCCAGGCTTTGAGCTCTTTGAAAATATAACAACCTCTGACAGCTGCTGTTGGTTTCACTGGAGACATTATCTCCGCCCCCCCCCCCCCCCATCCCCAAAAAAAAAAAATGATAAAAAAAATAAATAAATAAAAAATAAAAAATAAAAAAAAATTCTCATCAACTAATTATTTTCCTAAACCACCGGTGCCACCAGGCTCTCTGTATTTTAGATGTTTCTAAAAGAACATGGCATCTGAGCCAGGGGAATTAAACAATAGAACGTGATTCTAATCCAACACTAATCTTAGTGCTGAACTTGTTAACTAACTGTCCAGACTGCAACTCAAAGATACATTTAGAACTTGCACCATACCCAGACGGGATCAACACTGTCTCATTAATAACCTGCAGGGTGGTGTGGGGCCTTGGGGCAAGGCCTTGGGGCAAGGCTTTGGGGCAGGACTGGAGGGCAGGGATTGGGGTGGGTCCACGTTTACAGGATGCTGTCGCAAGTTGTCACCACCTTCAAAATTTCGGATGATTAAATCTGTAATTTGCTGTCACCAGAATAACAAACATGATGCAAGTTTTTAAAGAAATGGCTTCAAAGTCCAAAAAAGTTTGCCCACTGGAAGTCTCAGTCACCTCACAGGAATCCGGGCCTGCATGTAAGGTCTGAAGTGGGCTTGGGTCTAGGTCAACCCTAGGTCGAGTGTGAATGTGATGACCGCACCACGGTCACAGGGTTCCGGGTGATTGGGGCTAAATGGTCAGTAATGAGAAACAGCGGGTCGACGGTGTGGGAGCCGGGGCGGCCTTAAGACTGAGGGGTCACCCCGGGTGAACCATCAAAGATCACTGCTAACCTTATCCCTGAGGACAAAATGCTGTGAGAAAACATCTTCTCACTTTGCCACAGCTCCTAACCCCCCCCCCACCCCCCCCCCCCCAAAAAAAAAGTCTACCCTCGGTAATTCATCCAAGATTCTGGAACCTGTTGGAACTTCCCCCCTTTCCTTGTACTCTTCCTCAACTTCTATATTCCAATTTCGACCAATAAGGGTTGTGTATTTTTTTGCTCGGGCACCAGTAACCCAGCAAACAACAATCCTGCCTTTTCAGGAATTGGCAGTGACTTCAGTGCCTCACTGAGAGTTTTGTTCACGGAGCTTGAAAAATAACCTTTGTAGCATTCCCTAGCATTTTGCTTTATGAATAGATATGAATGACATGAGTTTGGCAAAGCAGCCATTCTGTCAGACAGGAATGCTCCCCTGTCCTTATTAATTACTTTTATTTAGTAGTTTATTTAAATACAACATTTTCTGTCAAGACACCCTATTCGGGAAGACTTACATACTCATATCGCTCATAACTGTATGGGAGGGATGGGGGCTGGGTGGGCTTTACGATTGTGGCATGGGGGGGGGGGGGATGAGATGCAGTTGCAGACTGGGTGGGACGCCGACTATAATGGGTGCAACACATTTTAAAATTATTTTCTTTTCCCTCTTTATTTGGTGCCCCCTCCAAATGTATGGTGCCTGAGGTGATCATTTATATTGTCCATGCCACCAATCGACCCTGTCTGAAGCACTGCACCACTCTGCATCTGCAGATATTCTGCAGTATATATGTACAACAGTGTGAGAGAGCAGGAGGAGGAGCAGGAGCAGGAGCAGGGGGAGGAGGAGGAGGAGGAGGAGGAGGAGGAGACATCATAGAGAGTTTCTGACATTCTGTGAAGCCTACAGAAAATGATTATGTGCGAGTAGCCTCTGGCTTTTCAGATTAGCGTGTCAGATAACCCTCTCTGATTTCGCACACTACCAGCTATAGTTCTGTGTGAGTGTCTCCGTGCGTGTGAGGGCAGGTGAACACACACTGAGAAAGAACCTACATGCAGCGTTTAAATTAAAATCTCACTAAATGCCCCAGAGGTTTGCTTCTTAATCTAGTCCATGTTGAATGAATGTGCCAGGTCTGCAAGCACAAATTAAATAGTCACTTGTTCATAAAAGCAGTGGACTCACACACACACACAAACATGAGGCCTGTTTACTTTGATGCTTGGTGTACTTTATTTTCCTATGCACAGAATCAATTGTAAGAGTACAAAAAAGTATGCAAGTGCAAAGAAATCAAAGACAACAGTTAATTCGGTTAACAGTTAGGACGGAGTGTAGCACAGTGGGTAAGGAACTGGGATGGTAACCGAATGGTCGCAGGTTCGATTCCCGGGTAGGACACTGCCGTTGTACCCTTGAGCAAGGTACTTAACCGAAATTGCTTCAGTATATATCCAGCTGTATAAATGGATACAATGTAAAATGTTATGTAAAAGTTGTGTAAGTCGCTCTGGATAAGAGCGTCTGCTAAATGCCTGTAATGTAATTCTGACCATCTTCAGTCAGACTTGTTTCCGAAGCTTATATGAAGAATCAAATTTTAATCTCTCCATAATTGAGGCTTTATAGATTATTCTAGCCGTTGGCATGGTTTTTATGAATTGTTTATTCATTTTACTTTTTACTGGTATTTTGCTGTTGTTAATATAGTACAATGTTTTATTTCATGGTATGCAGCCTTTTGAAAAACTGTGATTGAATTTAGTACCCAAGGACATTGTTAGTTTGCACCTGAAAAAATAATGCTTTTCCCGTTCAGCTGAACTAACCTTTTCACTTTGCCCACAGAGTGCACCTAAGACTAGTCCTGAATATTGTAAAAGGTCTCTGGTCCCTCTGTGAATGCTGGTAAGCTATTCCATTCATTGATAATCGTGGGAAATAAACTGATAAGTAATATCATCAATGGAGAAAATATTAATATGGTTAATTATTGCTGCATATCACTGAGAAAAATGTATGCGATTTGTCTGTGTGTTTTTAAAAAATGTAGAGAGAAGGACAATAAAAATATGGAGGTATTCATTCAAGACCTTCTACTTGATGGGATCTCCTACAACAACGAAAGAGTCTAGACAGCTTGGCGCAGCCTAATTTAATTAAATCAGTGTACCATGAAATATTTCAACAGGGCACACAAGCTCATTGATAATCAATATGAAGCAATACTGCAAAAAAATGTAGTTTATATGACTTCGCAACTGCTGATTAGCAATAAAAAGAAGTGTAGACAAGTAAATGCATTTTGGTCAAGTTAAAAAAAGTGAGTTGGCTTGGCTGAAAATCTTCTGATCAACCCAGTCATTAATGTGTTGGAAAATGTTCTGGCAAGCACACATAATGTACAGAACAGGGGGAGTTCTACAATTCTAGAGGATGACAGAACACAGGACCCCTTGTGAAAAACATTTTACTAAATATAAACAAACTTAAAAATAATTATTTTTTGTTATTTTATCTTTCATGACAGCAAAAAAAAATGTGTATATATTTGTACATATGATATCAAACATGGTTTGGCAACCAGTGTGAATGCTTTTTCCCAGGGGTATTATGTGAGCTTCTATGTAAGGAAATAACTCCATGGAATAATGTGCTCATTTTTTATACTGGCAGATTTACTTGCAGTCTAATTTATACACCAAAAAGCTGGTGATGAGTGTACTGTACTGTACAAAAGTGAACGACTGTAACTAATCTATTTAAATGCACACTGAGGACGTTGCAGCCCACTTTACCTTCTATTGTGTGAGAAGGCATGTTTTCAATTTAGAGTTGAAGTTACTGGCTAACCTCGAGCTAAGTCATTAGATTCAAGGAGGTTCATCGTTCAGCGAATATAATGGTTGTGGGACAATCTGCTGTTACTAGGGTTGCTGATTGAGTGAACGTCTAGAATCTACCAAGCAGAAATGATGGCACTGTTTCACCAATATGACCTAGCTGGATGTCATTACTGCAAGCCCTGTAGCATGCATGGGGAACCTTCCTGGAGGAAGGTTCCGGAGGACTCCTGGAGGACCATATCTGTTCCTGGATTTCAAGCTAACTTCTGCTCTTAATTATTGAATTAGTCAATTTATCATTAATTCAAATAAGGATTCACAAACAAGTGCAATTACAATGCAAACAAGTGCAATGATCAGGGACTGAAGTGCAGTAATTCCTAGTACAATCCCAAAACAGACAAGTGCAACCAGCCCACACACAACTGACAACTTGTCAACTACCCTACCCTCCTGGTGTAAAGGATGTCTCCAGAATAACCACCCCCCTTCCTCCCAGCTTCCTCATGCACACCAGTCTCACTCCCCCTTCCTGGTCCTAATGGGGTGGGATGCTGTGGCCAGCCCCCTGCTGCGGCAGTGGCACCTGCCGAGGGGCAGCGGGAGGTGGGACGGAGACCGTGGAGGATCGGGGAGGACCGTGAAATAATGGGCCACTCCCCTGCCTTTTGTGCAGTTCGTCTGACATTGGGGGAGCCACGCCTGCGGTGCATTGCCATGGCGGCCACATCCCGCCCCGCCCCGCCCCGCCCCGCCCCAGCATGAGGCGTCTCCTCAACTGATCAATATGACCCCACCCCTCCCCAAAACCTCCCCAACCCTCATTCAAGTCCGGTCTGGACACTGGTGACTATCGCATGCTCTCTCAGCTGACTGCTACATAACCCCCACCCCTGAAGCATGCCTCACCTCTCTGGAACACCCGCCCCCTACCCCCCACCCCAACTCTGTCCCCTTTTCCCAGGCCCTTTCTCTCATTCCCTTTCTCCCCCCCTCCCTCCATCTCCCCCTCTCTGTCTCGCTATGAAATTGTTTCTTCTGTGCATTGTGCCTTCAGGATACTCGGGGAGTTATACCAGTTTTATTTTCTGAATAAACCCTGGCGGTACCACACATACTGATCCATCTGAATCTTCTGCTCCTCCTTTTACCCTCATACTGGGAAATGAGGAGTGAAACGTGTGCGTGTGTGTGTGTGTGTGTGTGTGTACATATGTGCACCTGTGTACAAGATTCATTTTCTGAGTGCGTGCATGTACGTGCGTGTGTGTGTATATGTGTGTGTGTGTGCACATATGTATGAGTGTGTATCATGTACTTATCCCCACCCGAGGAGCACACACAGAAAGCAAGGGCAATGCTAACAAATCTAACTATTGGTACAGCTGCCCCAGGTAAGCAGCCACAAACCGCACAGGAGTCACAGCGCCCCCCTGAGGGGAGGGAGTGACAGGGAAAGAGAAGACCTAAATAAATAAAGGAATTAAAAATACCCAAACCGAAGGAATTTGCCCAGACCTGAGCAGACAGTGTTAATCCCCGCAGCGTAACTGGAGATGTGGGTCTGAATGTGGGGGTTCACTGCCAGTCCAAGGGGAGGGGATGGGGACCCTGTTCACCGAGTCACCTCGCCCAGCAAGCAGACTTTTCTGGGATAGCACTGATACGCCCATGACAGTTGTCACAATGGCATAATTGAATTCTAAAAATAGCCAAAAAAAAAGTCAAGAGCAGAGGCCTTGGGACTTTGGTTTCTCCTTTTAAGGCAGCGAAGCTCACAATGCTTCATGACCCTGAAGCAGGCTGCTCCGGCGGCACGATGCCAACCTCAAGGCCTCCAGTGATTCAGGGATACTAAAAGAGGGGTAGACTTTGGTGTCATAACTTTTTGCATAGAAACCGGTGAGGTGGAGCATACTTTCTGACTTTACTTCTGGAAGCTATTTATCATTGAAGGGGCCATAACCAGAAGGTATGCACCAATTACCATTGGCTTCGTTCCATTTGTTTTTGCCAATGTAAACCATAATTGGTGTAGAGCTCCTTCCTGGTTTCAGAGAGAAAAGTAACGCCAGCATCCCTTCCCTGTTTTATTATCGCTGCAGCGACCACAGCTGCTGGCCGCGAAAATTGACCAATGGCAGACAGGAGGGTGGCAGCTTTTCAGATGTCTGCAAAACTGGGATTCAATCTCTATTGAATCCCAGTCATTCTCTAGAGTCATTCTCTATTTGTGCAAAGTGCTTTCAGAATGCTAATGAAGGGTTGTAGCCAAAGAAGTAATACCCACCGCCAGCACAGCATCACAGACAGAACTGGAAAGGCCTTCATTACCAACTGAGCTATAAAAATAAAATAAATAAAAAAACACCACTGCACCCCAATACTTCAGCAGTACACTTCCTGCATTTCATTTTAGCTGACACCCAATGTTCAGACCCTTGAGAAAGGCAAGAACAAAAACTTTGGGCGGCAGCTAAAATGAAATCAGAAAAATACAAAAAGAAAATACAAAAAAAGATTACAAATCTGTGTGCGTTTTTTAAACCTTATTATCAACAGGAAAATTTTAGATGAGGTAGCATCATAGAGATTGTTACAGACAAACCAGTTGAGCTCCTGCAGGGTTTCTGTCCTCTCCTCTTCTTAACTACAGGAGTTTCTAGTGTTTCCAAACATCCAGTGAAATTGTATTAAACTGTCATGTCCCTCAATTAATTTTCAGCAGATGCATCAAACTGGAATGTCTCAATGTTAACAGATGTGAAACAGAAAGTTCCAGCAAGTGTTAAGGAGCTGAGCATCTGATCAGTTATGGTAGCCCTAGCCAAATATCTACAACTACCCTTTCAGTGTTGAGTGAAACCACCAGGTTTCCCAGTATATCTGTGGTTGCAAGGAGAAGGAGGACAGGCAGACAGACAGACAAACTTTTAAACCGCGGCTTAAACTCCTTATTCCAATCAGCGTTCACAGGCACACAGAGACACAGTTGTCTCCTGTTAAACGCCCTCTGACTGACCCTCCGGAGACGGGTTTATTCCAAACGCGTGCGGTCCGATTCTTAATTGGAAAAAAGAATCAAACGTCAGTCATCGCGCGCCGCCTGTTTGGCTCCCCGGTTGCGGGTAACGCGAGTTGCCCATCGGTTTCCAGCGCTGATTAGTTTATTGTTTTAGAGAAACCCCTCTTACGGGACTCGTTAAGACTCCTTTGGATCGTTTCAGTCCCAACTCACCCAGCGGTCAGCCAGGAGTACCCAGGCATTTATTCAACTATTACCCTGATGACATTATTCAGAAGGGAAAGGGTCGTAAATATTAAAGATGGCTGACACCTGTACAGGCAGTCTCAGTCCCAGTCTTTTGCGCATGTAGCATGATTAACTTTCAAACCTCGGTGCTTACCGCAGTTGTTACTGTTGCCGCGGTTACTAAAATGAAATTCGCCTGAGAAACGTTTCTCATCTCCTTCTCCGCTGGCACGGTAGTTATTGGCCGCAGAAAAACCGACAAAGTGCGGTGCTCACGATCGACGAGTGACGCGTTTCTGTCGTTGCCTAGCGACCAGAAAAAACAATAAAAAACGTTTCTAATAGTGGTGCAAGGAAAGGACGTCGAAGTCCCAAACGTCTGTGACGTAGTTGTTGGAGTAGTTGTTATAATATGATGCAGCTGTGTAAATTATACTACAAATAAGGCTAAAAGTAAATAATAAAAATAGGTAATGATGTTCAGTTTTTTAAAAATATACAGTAAATGTAGGCCAAGCTTTTAGTAAAGAAAAATAAGCATAGGCTACAACGGTGGAGGCAAATGTCATTCCAATTTGAATATGCTTTTACGTACGGAAAATAGATAAAATGTATTATGATATTGCAAAAGACGCATAAGAGAGATAGATCTAATACCAACATCATTCCACAGTCACCCTAACTGTAGGCACGCTGTTACACATAACGATACCGCCAGGAAATTTGAATTCTAAATAGAAGCTGCATTCTAGAGCTGCACACAGCCTCTTTCACAATTTCCTTTTATTCATATTTTCTCCTCTTATTTTCTTAATTATTAGAAGTAAGTGTGTGCACTAACTGATTCCGACCTAAGTACACACTCCTGAATGGGCCACTTCATACCTGAATGTTCCAGAGCACTGGGAAATTCCAGAGGCTCCTGTTTCCTCCCTCCTTGATAACCTACACTGAGTAAACTCTGATATTTAGCGAGCGCTGTGTTGTTACTGGTCATGCCTGCTGCTGCACAGGAACACACAAATGCAGCGGAACTGCCGGCTGCTCTAATGCCCCTCCCTCTTGCTCTCCAAGCTTCCGCACACAGCTGACTCCTTTGCAAAAATGGAATTAATGGATTGATGCTGCCAATGCATTGAAGTATATCAGAAAACATATCGCAATGTATATATTTCCACTGTATATATGCATATGTATTATATACGCACCACATGTATGCGGACACCTGACATCCAACATCTCATCCAGAATTGTTGGGGAAGCACAGAATCATTTAGAATGTGATTGTATGCTGTGTCATTAAAATTTGCTTTCAAAGGAACTGAGGGGCCTAGTCCAAAGAATGAAAAACAGCTCCAGACCAAGAGGTGTCCAGATACTTTTGGTCATATAGTGTGTGTGTATGTGTTTTGTCTGTGGGCATATGTGTGTGTGTGCGTGTGTGTACGTGTGTATATGTGTGTGCATGCATGTGTGTGTGTGTGTGTGTGTGTGCATGTGGGTGTGTGTGCATGTGTGCACGCATGTGTGTGTGTGTGCATGTTCGTGCGTGGGTGTGTGTGTGCACACGTGTGCGTGCATGTCTGTCTGTGAGCATATGCGTGTGTGTGTGTGCGTACGTGTGTGTACGTGTGTGTGTGCGTGTGTGTGTCTGTGAGCATGTGTATGTGTGTGTGTGCGAGTGTGTGTACGTGTGTGTGCGCGTGTGTGTCTGTGAGCATATGTGTGTGTGTGTGTGTGTGTGTGCGCGTGCCTGTCTGTGAGCATGTGTGTGTGTGTGTGTGTGTGTGTCTGTGTGTGCGTGTGTGTGCGTACGTGTGTGTGTGTGTGTGCATGTGTGTACGTGTGTGTGTGCGTGCGTGTGTGTGTGTGTGTGTGTGCGTACGTGTGTGTGTGCGTGCGTGTGTGTCTGTGTGTGTCTGTGTGTGCGTGTGTGTGTGTGTGTGCGTACGTGTGTGTGTGTGTGTGCGTGCGTGTGTGTCTGTGTGTGTCTGTGTGTGCGTGTGTGTGTGTGTGTGCGTACGTGTGTGTGTGTGTGCGTGTGTGTGTGTGTGTGTCTGTGTGTGCTTGTGTGTGTGTGTGTGCGTACGTGTGTGTGTGCGAGTGCGTGTGTGTGTGTCTGCTGTGTGTGTGTGTGCGTGTGTGCGTACGTGTGTGTGTGCGAGTGCGTGTGTGTCTGCTGTGTGTGTGTGTGCGTGTGTGTGCGTACGTGTGTGTGTGCGTACGTGTGTGTGTGTCTGTGTGTGTGTCTGTGTGTGCTTGTGTGTGTGTGTGTGCGTGTGCGTGCGTGTGTGTGTGCGTGTGTCTGTGTGTGTGTCTGTGTGTGCTTGTGTGTGTGTGTGTGTGTGTGTGTGTGTGCGTGTGTGTGTGTGTGCGTGTGTGTCTGCTCTGAATGTAATGTAGTGTAAGTGTGTTATCCCCTGTGATGTGTGGTGTGGCCCTCAGGCCAGTCGGAGGTCAAGGCGTTGCGCAGAGGGTCCAGACCATCGCAGGGCGAGTTTTCATTTCTCTGTCTGAGAAGATTTTAATATCTCTGTCTCCCGCAAGGCAGTTTAGCAGCTATTCCACAGGGAGTCCAAGTAGCCCCAGCACAGGGCTGTTTTTTTTTTTTTACTGCTTTGCATCAATTGGATGGGGCGAGGTATTCGCTACCCCCCCACTGCCCCAGGTGTGCACAGCCAAAGTGGCCTTCCCTGGGGAGGGACAACCTCCCTCCCTTTATGATTCCCCAAAATAAAACCCTTGTGTTCAGTGCTCCCCAGAAAGGACCATTGCTCCTGCTCCTGTCAGATTGCTCCTCACATGAGTTGCACAGCACTCAAAATGACCCATGAGATAATATTCCTGTCTCAATTTACATATCAAATACTTCTAAATAATTTAATCTGCCACTCCATAATTTGTTTTAACTTTAAATATCTTTAGATGAGTTGTAAGTCTCTCTCCATCATCATTTCTCCCACCACAGTAAAAAGAATAACAGCAATAACAGTAATAAGTTGACAATTTAAATTCAAACTCACTGTTATAGCACCCACCATTTGTCTGATAAGTATTATATGGCTGTCGATGGGAATTTGCCTGAGCCACTGCTTAGCAGTTAAATTTCATTGGGTTTTAGATGTGTTGTGTGGATTTTAAAGCCCTTTTTTATAAAGGGAAAGGAAAATCAAATCTGAACAAATCAAAAGTAACTGAATACCTAATAATACAAATACACTGTGGATGAATCTGACGATTATTATGAAGAGGTCTACTGGAGAAAAAGAACTAACTCTTAAAACACTTCTGGGATAACTTTCTTTTACTGGGCTTAAAAGAAGCTTTTTGCAGAAGCAGTTCCATCTGCTGTTCCAAGGCCATTGCGGTTAATATCGCAAGCAGACGGGATGCATTGACCTGCTTTTTGATGAACTGGGTTTCCAACATCAAACTGATCGCATACTTGACGGTAGCTGGCACAGCCGAGTTCAGCACCACCCCATGAGTGCAACCAGAACGTTATTTTAGATCGTGTTGAGCGGGTACGGAAACGCAGTCCTAAAAGACATGGTGCTTAATTTACTCCGCCTTTGCTCGGTAATTATCCTACTATGTGGGGAACCCCCGCCTCCGTAAAAAACAAACAAACAAACAAACAAACAAACAAACAAACAAACAAGAGCCCCCATCAAAGTCCTGGCGAGTGAAGGCGTGGGATTCGTTTTTTCATTGCGCTTATTTGCTCACGGCGAAAAGCTTTTGTTTTAATCAGGCGGCACGCGGTACAGGATGAGGTTTGCTGACGGGCACGTGGAGAACCAAACGGGGCTGCCTGTTATTGAACACCGTCCGCATTGATGCAAGAACCCGCACGCACCAAACATATATTGCCATATAGATTAAAACACAAAAAGTGAAGTGGACCACCCCTTCCATCCATAAAGTACACCTATCCTTCAGCTTCTGGGATTAATGGGGAAAGTTGCTTTTGTACTGCACCCCCCCAAAAAATACAGCTTAAATTCTTTATTTAATATCAAAGACAAAGACTATTTTGTTTGCAGAGGTCTTAAACAAGGGCTGCGTGGACACATCCCACTCTGCAGCCTCAGATATATTAACAGAACATTGGATCGACTCAGGAAAGCACACGCAACTCTGATGATATCCTAGCTGCAGATAAGTGCTGGGGTATTTCACCTCACGGCACGCTCCTCCAGTCCCACTCAGCCGGTCACTTAGGAAGAGAGCGCGGTTCGCTTTGGTTGTGTCTGCAAACCTGATCCTAAAAAAGCATGCAGAGCTTTATAATACCCATATTTATTATGAGGGGAAGTCTCCATAAAAGATTGTGTCAGGGATGCAGAAACACTCTGTAACTCACAGGACACTTAGAGGCTTGAAAAAGTCAAGTGTAACATTTTTGTCCTGGCAAAACAGCCTAAACATATAAACACAAAAATTAATAATAAAAAAAACAGATGTGTTTTCTTGCACAGAAAGAGGCAGAAAATATGTGAGAATGAGAAAGAAAGACATGAGAGAAAAGGGCAAAAAGACTGATTTTGACATCACTTTTTCAATGATATATAGGTAAGCAAGGACTATTTTCAAATGTGAAAAATTTCCACGTATAACAAAAAAAGAACCATAACTTTCAGTGACAGCATGCAGTTAGCTTTTTGAAGTGGGTTGTCATTCGTTCTCTGTTCGGACAAAAATAGCACACCGGTATGGTGTGTAACCCAACCGCCAAAACACTCTCGTAATTGCCCTTCATTAATCACCCCTGATTAGGACTGTAAAACAATATTGTTTGTGTGTGTATGAATGTGTGAGGGAGAGGAAGAGGGAGAAAGAGTGAGAAAAGGAGAGGCAGAGAAAGAGAGAGCGAGGAAGAGTGTTGTTGACCTCTGTGTGACCCCTGTGATAAAGCTTCCTAATGAAATGGACCATGAGTCTAAGATCCCCCCCCCCCCCCCCCCCCCCCCCCCACTGGACAGCTGGACACAGAAAACCAGATGTTAAACACACGGGAGTCTCACTGCTCTCCATTCCCCAAACAGCCGTCAGTGTGAAACGTCTCTGAGCCTGGTTAATACTGCAGGATTAAGAGGCCTCACCCAGCCTGAAAACCCCCATTGCCCCCCTCGCCCCCCCCCCCCACCCCCACCCCCAGAAAGCCCTTGCTGACCACACCACCACTAACCCTGAGTCCTGTCAGCTGAACTGGCATGAGAGCAACGCTTGTGGAAACGCACGCCGCTACCGCACGATTCGAGGCTCAGCAGCGTCCTTATCTGTGAAGCGCATTGCTTTTCCTGGCAAGACATTTGGCAAAACGTTTGGTATATAATAGCAGAGCGATTTAAGGGAGGCACCGCATCCCTCCCAAATGTATGTGCAGGATGTGAGCTCAGAGCCCGAGGAAAGATTTCTGGCCGCGAGAGCCGCTGGCAAAAAAAAACTCAAAGCACACCGCGCGCAACCGTAAACAGCGTTCGCTTCGATACTAACAAATGTTACGTACGCGCGGAGAACGCGGTTGCGAAAATTAAACAGCTTCTGAAACGCGACCGGCGAGCGGTAATGGAGTACGTGGGGAAAGGTCCTGAGAGATGCCCTGTGTGTTAAGCCCCCGATATTACAGCCATGTGTGGCACTTCCTGTCGAACACGACACTTTTTGTCCTTCGGCCACGGGTGCGAGGCGAGACCGCCGGGGATTTATCCCGGCCTTCCTTTTCAATTTGTTCGACAAACAGACCGTCGGGGCCCAGGGTTCTCATGATCGGGGTGGAATGTGGGGGCTGTAGTCTTATTACAGGCCAGCGACTGTCCCACCCTCCGGAAAAAAAAAATTTAACGAAAATATTGTCGCAGCGCTAATTTCCGATGTGGCGCCTCCGCTAAGGGAGCAAGAAATCTGTGTGAGGTCCACAGAGAGACAACGCTAGCAGAGCTAGAGCTAGAGATGGAGCTAGAGCTAGAGATAGAGCTAGAGCTAGAGCTAGAGATGGAGCTAGAGCTGGAGCTAGAGCTAGAGATGGAGCTAGACATGGAGTTAGAGCTAGAGCTAGAGCTAGAGATGGAGCTAGAGATGGAGCTAGAGATGGAGCTAGAGCTAGAGCTAGAGCTGGAGCTAGAGCTAGAGCTAGAGATGGAGCTAGAGATGGAGCTAGAGATGGAGCTAGAGCTAGAGCGAGCGAGAAATCTGTGTGAGGTCCACAGAGAGACGACGCTACCAGAGCTAGAGCTAGAGCTAGAGCTAGAGCTAGAGCTAGAGCTGGAGCTAGAGCTAGAGCTAGAGCTAGAGCTAGAGCTAGAGCTAGAGCTAGAGCTAGAGATGGAGCTAGAGCTGGAGCTATAGCTAGAGATGGAGCTAGAGATGGAGCTAGAGCTAGAGCTGGAGCTAGAGCTAGAGCTAGAGATGGAGCTAGAGCTGGAGCTATAGCTAGAGCTGGAGCTAGAGCTAGAGCTAGAGATGGAGCTAGAGCTGGAGCTAGAGCTGGAGCTAGAGATGGAGCTAGAGCTGGAGCTGGAGCTAGAGCTGGAGCTAGAGCTAGAGCTAGAGCTAGACCTAGAGTGAGTGAGAGATGTGTGTGAGATCCACAGAGAGACAACATTACCCAGAGCTAGTGCTAGAGCTAGAGCTGAAGCTAGAGCTAGAGTGAGCGAGAGATAGAGATGTGTGCATATGTATGGGCATGTGTGTCTATGCACGACCCTGTGTGCACAAGGGTGTGTGTGTATGTGTCTGTGCTTATGTATGCATGGGCATGTGCGTGTTTATCCGTATGCTTATGTGTCCGTGTCTTTGCTTTTTTGTATATGAATGTCCCTGTGTGTTCACAAATTTGCGTACGTGCGTATGTGTGTGTGTGCGTACGTGCGTATGTGTGTGTGTGCGTACGTGCGTATGTGCGTGTGTGCGTGTGTGTGCGTGCATGCAGTGGTAAAGGGTATTGTAGGATATTGGCTGTAGCAGCGCACCTTTAGTACTATGCACAAGGGTAAAACTGCAGTGCCCCATTAAGGATGGGGATTCCCTGTTCCCCTCGTAGCCCCATTCCCCTCTAACCATGTGCATCCCAAACACACTACCCTCCGATCGCATACACCTCCCGGCCACACCCGTGGGTGGTTTGAAACCAGAACCCCGACCGGGGGGGGGGGGGGCAAAACCACCTCCACTCGACAACGTTTAGGATAAACGCCTCTCTCTTTGTGAAAGGTGTCTGACAGAGCCCAGGTTCCCTGTAATCAGGGCTGAAGACCTGTCATGTGAAGGATGCCTCCAGGAGAGAGAGCTTAGAGAGCTCGCTAATGGGCCCTGTTCATAAATCCCCGACACACAACTGTGCCATACCTCGCGTCTGCAATATTAGAGAGGCCAATGTTAAGTCAGAGAAAAAAAAGAAAAGAAACTTTTTCTCTCATTCTGTACCGTGCTAGACGGCCATGATGTAAATAAGCCTAGCGGGCTTACTGTGTTTCATCTTCCATGCTTTTAACTGTGTGTAACGTCAGTCTTCTTTAAATCATCAAATAAATCTAATCAGCACGTTTCGAAACTACCTTTGGAGCAGGCAGAGCAGGGCAGGAGCGAGGCTATCGCACAGTCAGATCTGTGGAAAGATCAAAAGCAGGGGAACACGTATCTACCCTCGCCCTGGGCAGTACTTTGTGTTACTCAGACACGCATAATGGATGATGTGCCAGTTTGCCCTCCAGCCGGAGAGAAAGTATGGCAGCTATTTGACCGAAGGCGAAAAAGAAAATGGGGGGTGGGTGGGGACGGGGGAGGGGGGGACGGGGGGCTGAGCAGATTAGCACTGTCAATCCTTTTCACAGCTTTGCCAAAGTGGATGGATGGGGGGGGGGGGGGGGGGGGCGCGGCCGGCCGGTCCGGTCTCATATCCACCGCAGTGATGTCGTTGGAGGAGGGGGCGGAGCCATCGTGCCTGAGCAACAGCTCCCTAAGATGGACGGCTGTTCCCCCTCACACCTGCCTTGGCAGGTCTCAGATCCCAGGCTGATAGGGGAGGGGGGAATGACACGGCCACGCCCGGAGATCGATCTTTCTCCGAGCCAGCTCCGGAATGGAGGTGATACCGGCCTGTGGGGCTCCTCCAGGGGGCTGGTTATATATCACCTGTGACTTTGACGCTTTTTCTCACCTTTAAGAAGCACGTGCCTAATTCAGAGCACATGCACATCTGAGAGGGGGAGAGGGGGAGGGGGGGGGAGTGGGTAAATATCAGGTGGGGGGGATACTGTAATTCAGGTTTTTGGAAAAATAAATAGTATTATTCGGTCAGATGTGTGCACTGCAGTCCCAAACAGTTAAGAGGCGCTGTCTCAAAGGCATTGTCTAAACGCTTGGTAGGACACTGACTTAACTTAAAAACTTCCCTTGATACAGTTTTAAATACTTAAGCAGACCTGTGTTTTTATTACCCATAAATATTTCTACATAATTTAATCTGCAGTTGGTTATGAATGTGGTCTAGATGATCATTGAGGAAACGGATCATCATCAGTTTCCCCCTGCACCAAAGTACAGAACCCTTATTCTACCCAGACCCATTAAATCTATTTGACCTTTAAAGCTGAAGTATTTGAGAAATTTGCCTCCCAAGCCAGAAATCAACCGTCAGGGTTTGCAGAAAATGGGCGGGGTCTCTGTGCGGGTTTGCTTGGTGGGTTCACACGGTTACGCTGTTGCGGGTTCAGCTCATTGTGTTGGACCACACAGCCACAGGATGGCTTTGTACCACAGCAGGGTTTGAAACCACCAAGCGTTTTCAGAATGTGTTCAATTGTTTTCAGTAGTTGCTAAATTTGTCAGGTAAATAAAGTTAGTAAAAAAAAACCCATTAGTGAGGAAGGAATTTCAAGAATCAATGTAAACTAAAAGCTCTCTTACTTGTATGTGTCTCATAAACATACAATGAAAACCCATTATTTTATATATTTACAGGCAGGCATGCCCACATAGATTATTCATTTCCTTTTAAGAAATACTAAATTAATTTGTGAGCTCCACCAGGCCATGAAATCATATAATGTGCACAAATGGAGGACAATCCTCCATTTCCAACAGATCCTCTCTCCGTCCCCAGAAGTGACTCACCTGCGCGAAGTGAGATTTGCCTTTTCAGGTGGAAACCAGGATGACATCCGTCTCCCGGTGTAATTCTGCCTCACCGGAGACCAGCAAAGAGGCTCCCGGCCCCTTGTTCACTGCGGGAGGAGAGATGTTTACAGTTAGGGATATGGTGACAAAGCACCATAGAACTTACCTCTTAGTTACCTCTCACAGTCAATCACTCACTAACTCACCGACCAACACACACACTAAGGCACTGTTTCATTGACTAACTGGATTATTCACTCACATGCTCAGCCACTCAGTCACTTATCCATGTATTTTCTCACCAACTAATTCACTCAATTGCTCGCTCTCACCCATTCACTTTCTCAATACCCCTAGCACTCACAGTACCCACTGCTTGTATAGATATGAATACATACATTTCACAACATGAGAGATTAAATGCCTAAAATTACTTTAAGACATTTTAAAAGCAATGTGTATGAAATTCAAATTCTTAAAATTCGAAAGCAGGAACTCGTCTCAAAACCACACTACCCAGCAGACATATCCATGTTAATCTGAGCCCATGTAACGGCATGCAGAAAAACACACATATCAGTAACACATGCAGAAAGCTCTTCAAACCAGCGTAGTAATTTCACTGTCTTGGACATCCTCGTAGCTGAATCATTCCGGATCATTCCGGACAGACACGCTGCCGTCTACCCACCTGTCACACAGCGCTGGAGACAGCTCTGGGTCCCTCACACGGTCCTGTCCTCCGCTGGTTTACAGCTCCCCGAGGCGATCCCAGCACAGCCAGTTTAATAAAAGTCTGTCGTGACCTCTGACCCCTCGCAGTCCGATCGTTAGCGGTTGAGGTTCGTGGCAGAAGCCTGACCAGAGCCTGTATTCTCATTTCACCACTCGGCCTGCCACCCCCCTCTGTATTGGCCAAGCAGAGAGAGAGATGCAGCCATATTACACACTGGCTGCCTTCTGCAAATGCATCTCATTACTGGAACCTGGACTGGCCCTGACCGCCTTGTAACTTCACCCAGGGAGGGAGGATTTCAGACTGAATCTGTTCTCCTGGTGCTCAAGGTCTGCGCTCAGCTCAGCTCAGCTGGTGGGCTGCAGAGTGGAAGGAAGCTGTGGTTGATATCACGCGTTTCAGAAGAGAGAGCGCATGCTTCTCTGAATCTGCAGAGTCTGTGACAAAAAGCTTGGTTTCTGAACAGGAACGGGCATTCAAAAGAAAAGCAACTAGGGCTCCCAGTGTGCAGTTAGCCCTAGTGTGGAGCAGGCAGAGAGGGTTCCTGCCAGTGAGGCTGCCTGTGGCTCACTCTGTAAGTGAGATTCCTCTGGCTGACTGAACACCTGCAGTCTGCCTGTGCCAATCTAACTGACAAAATTATAATTAGGTGCATGGAGTAGGAAACAATATGTCTCTTTCCAGTTTAGACCAATGGAATTTCACTCTTGCTTTGGAGAGCCAATAGTGCACAGGTTTTCATTGTTCAGCACTTGACTGACCAATTAAAGTGTCTAATTACACAACTCACCTCACCTGATTTATTGGGTCTCAACTGGTTGATGATTCTCAGGTGAAAACAGAAGAAATGAGCCCCCCTTCACCCTTTCCAAGAGCAAAAGTAAATACAACTGTGTTGGGCTCAAAGAGTACAATAAAGGGACAAAGAGAGGAATTTTCTCAGAGTTTATTTGTAGTACCAACAAACTTTGGTAAATTAGCAAATGTCCGCATTAAAAATGCTTCATTAACAAGGTCGCAGTGAGCTTGTAACAAATAAATAGCACAGTGTCGCCGATTACCAGCCTACGTTTAAACAATAGCCAAAAAATACGAGCTTAAATTTCAAAATTAAATGGCAAAGAGGTGAAATAAAATATGCTTACTGTACTATTTTACATTGGGATTTTTATTTATTTTTCTTTTTTAAATAAAGCTTATGTGTTTTGTAAGTACCGTTGGGGGCACATCGAACTGTATTTAAATAAATAGGATGTTGTCCATTTTGACATGCACAACTGCTTATCTTTGGACATGTTTCCACTTATATACACTTAACAGAAACAACATGTCTTTCTGAGCAAAGTCTTTTTCTCATTCTCTATTTCCACCTCAGAGTCTTCACATAGACCAGGAGGGCTACAACTAAATGGACTAAAATTAAATTAAAGGTTTACGCTGAACAGAGTATGAAATAATGTGAATTCTAATTCCAAAACACCACATTTGTACATTTGAACATCAAGTTTTTTTTTTTTGGAAGATCCCTCCCTTCCCCTTCCCCCTCCCCCACTGCTATAATCACAAGGTACATAATGATGGACTCATGCATTATGGGACATGAAGTTCTCTCAAACTGCACCCTCATCTTCAGCAGTCATATCTCAGCTGGCTGACATCCGTGACCTAAATGAGACGCATGTGTACAGTTTGCTTTACGTCAGTGAGAACGGGAGGGAGTTATGCTTTACAGAAAGTCATGAAAACTTCTCAGCATTATAACACCTATAAAAAAGCACTCAGTGTTCTGTGTGCTGGCGTTCCCACACCACAGAGAAAAGTGACTCAGTTCATCTTCAGGCTGTTTGCTTGCCTCAGCGTTCAGCTGGAAGGCAGTGGCAGAGGTTATCGTTGGCATTTCGAGATTTAGTCCGAAAACTTTCATCTCTCCCCCAATGTTTCTTTTGTTGCGGCATAACACGTCTTCGGTTAACTGCGCTGGTTTTCGAGACTGACTGCGTAGCTAGCGGGGTCAGTTTTCAGGCCCGGCTGCGCAGGCGTCAGGATCGCGTTTCCGGAATGACTGCGTAGCCGACTGTGTTTGTTTTCAGGAACGACTGCGCAGCTGTCCGTGTTGGCTTTGAGGATTGACTGCACAGCTGCCCGTGTTGGCTTTGAGGATTGACTGCGCAGCTGCCCGTGTTGGCTTTGAGGATTGACTGCGCAGCTGCCCGTGTTGGCTTTTAGGATTGACTGCGCAGCTGCCCGTGTTGGCTTTGAGGATTGACTGCGCAGCTGCCCTTGTTGGCTTTGAGGATTGACTGCGCAGCTGCCCGTGTTGGCCTTCGGGTCTGACTGCGCAGCTGCTAGGAGCAGTTTTCAGGAGGCGAAGTAAGAACTCTGCATGGAGTAGAGGCGGTCGATGGGGTTTCCCACCCGTGCTTGCAGGGAGCCCACTTCGGATGACGTCATGAAGCAGTCGCTGAGGCTGGTCAGTGACGTGTCGCTGTCGATGTCATGGAAAATTGGGTCACTTCCTACAGGGAAGAAGACATGCAATTGCAAGGTGGTTAAGAGACAGGCAGGATTCCAACAAAAAACACAAAAACCGAATGGGTTATATGAAATTGGGCGGCAGGGTAGTATAGGGCGGCACTGTGGTATAATTGGTAAGGAACTGGGCTTGTACCCTATAGGTCACAGGTTCGATTTCCAGGTAGGGCACTGCCGTTGTACCCTTGAGCAAGGTACTTAACCTGCATTGCTTCAGTATATATCCAGCTGTATAAATGGATGCAATGTGAATGCTATGTAAAAAGTTGTGTAAGTCGCTCTGCTAAATGTCTAACGTAATGTAATGTAATGAAATAACTCCACACACTGACACTGCCATACACATACACACACACACACATAATAAACCAATGATACACTGTGGTAACAGCCAACTCATATTAAGAATCATCATAAAAACTAAAAACACTTAACACACTTTCCCAAGAACACAGATCCTTTCAAATGTCGTGCATTTGTGTTTAAAAAAAAAAAAAAAACGTCAAAATAAAAACGAAATTATACCGCACTCCGTCATAAATCAACGTGTCAATAAACGCTTTGCGCAGGAATGGCGAGCGGTGCATTGTGGGTAAGCCAGGCCCCGGCGGGCCGTCTGGTCTCGGTGAAGACGTGCTCAGAGGGCTTAATGGCCGTGGGTCGGAGCCTCCTCGCCAGCGCCGGGGGCGATATCGGGGGCTCTCCGGCTCTAAATGACACCGTTACATCAGGTAAGCGACAGCTTGATGGCACATGCATTTTTAATCGGCCAGTCGGCCTTTATTGGTCGCTTCCTGGTGGCCAATAAAAAAAGTGGGAAACGGAGGAGAGAAAAGGAACAGTTAACAACGGGAGGTTAAAATAGTAATTTTAAAAAACGACATCTTTCACTGAAACGTCGGCCGATGTCAGCCGGTTCCCACCCCCCGAGGACAGATTCTAGTGCCCCCGCTCACTCCCCCGGTTTACACAGAAGGGCGTCTGGGGGGGGGGGGGGGGGGGGGTTCAGAACAATCCAGAGCTAAACCCCACAAATCACAAGAGCCATTTGAACAGAACACAGCAGCATTACTAATTACCCAGCATCCACTCTTACATAGGCACCTAAGATGTAAAGAATTGGAATTATTACAAACTATAAAATGATTAAAATGATTAATCAAAATGCCTTTTAATTTTGCTTTAAGTAACAAGCCCAGTTCCCTGACCACCATACTACACTCTTAATACAGTGTGTAGCATAGAGCTCCATGTGCTGTAAGTACAGGCATCAGAAAGTTCATGTGACTTTGCCTACACTTCCTCCTCTCTCTTCCTGTGTCCAATGGAACATTTGGGTTTCTGTGGTCCCTGTGGAGATTAATTCAGCTCTTGCTTCAACCGCAGTTTCCGAAGAGCTTCCCAACATTCTGTGCGGGGTAAGGAACCGTAACGGGTGCAAAGGATCATGGGGTGTGCCAGCAAACCTCACACACAGGTGGGAACCAGACAGCAAGCATGGGGGGGGGGACTTCCAAAATAACGCATACTGAACTCATTATGCGGAAAAATATTGTGTGTGTGTACTTGCGTGTGTGCGTGCTTGTGTGTGTGTGTGTGACTACTGTGAGCATGAGTGTGTATATGTGTGTGCCTATTTGTGTGTGTGTGTATGTGTAAAGACTGCTTGAGTGTATTAGCGTGTACGAATGTGTACTGTCCGTGTGTGTACATGTTTGTGTAAATGAATACTGTGAGTAGCAGCGTGTGTGCCTGTGTGTATATATAGAGTATGTGTCTCTCAGTGTGTGCATGAGTGTGTGTGTGTACGTGTCTCTCAGTGTGTGCATGAGTGTGTGTGTGTACGAAGGTGTGGAGGAAGAGTCCGTTAGCACTCAGTGTTCAGCACTCAGCTAGTTAAGTATTTAGTGTTCAGAGTTTGGCATTTTGTGTTCAATGACCGGTGTTAAGTAGTCAATGTTCAGCGTTAAGCTCTCAGTGCTCAGTGATGAATGTCTAGTGTTCAACATTGCTCAGTGTTCAGTACTTGATGTTGGGTGCTCGGTATTCGGTGTTCAGTACTTACCGTACGGGTTCATGTGGTCTCCAGGCATCTGTGGGGGGGTGAGGCCTTGCTGGAAGGGGTCGGTGCTGTAGCCATTCTGCTCCATGGCAACCAGTTGCTGGGGAGGCCCCAGTGAGGTGTAGGAGTTCATCATCCCCTCCATCCTATTGGATATCACCTCTGCAAGACAGAGTTCCATCAGTGATGTCACAAAAGAAGGGGAGTGTCTCTCAGAACTTTCAGTCGTCCAGGGCCCATATGGGGGGAGGAGGGCAGGAGTACCACTGGACCTTCTCTTTATTTGAACATTTGCATTCACGCTTAGGCATTTACTCAGGTCAGCTCATGGAAGAACATACAAGTGGCAAAGACCAGAGATGAGGCCATGTCATCAGTGCCATGAATGATAGCACCGGAGCAGTCATTACATAGACCTTAATGTTAGCTTTGCTAAGTGAAGTGACGGAACTACAAGTGTGAGCTGGGGGTTGCCAGGTATGCGGGTCACTGACTGTTAACCTGCACTCACACTGCCACCCCACCGCAGCCAATAGTACTGCATACCTGGTAACCACAAACTCACGCTTCAAGCAGCGCTGTAACAGCTACTAATCGCTGAACCTAGTGGATGGATGCATGGTATCTGTGTGTATGTGTGCATACACAACACTGTGTCTGTTTACGTGCATGTGCGTGTACTTGCGTTTACGCATGTGTGTATGTGTGTGTGCCTATTTGTGTGCAAGTGTGTCAGTGTCAGTGTGTGTGTGTGTGTGTGTGTGTGTGTGTGTACCACAAGCTCCAGGCTGACATAAGGGCACAGGCTGCTTGGGGAGGCACAGGTGATTTGGATGAAGGGATGGAGGGAAGGAGGGAAGGAAGGAGGAAGAGGCCACCGTTTCAGTCTGCCCCACATCGTAAATCCCCCACCCAGCAGCCCCTCCCCTCTGTTTTTCCATTCCCCCCCCCAACCCCCCCCCCCCCCCCCCCCCCCCCCTCCCCCGGCGGC